>NW_009202540.1:0-6604 GCF_000690835.1 Fulmarus glacialis | reverse complement strand
TATGATTCTATGATTCTAAGATGGAGGAACAGGAATGTGGTGCCTTACTGAAAAAAATTACATAGCAGACATTGGAAACTTGGTGGGAAGAAGACAATCAGTAGCACACTGTAATATCAAGATGGAAAATATACATGAGATGATAGAATAAACTGTGCCCAGGGCAAAGACATAATATACATTCGAGAAATCAGAATGAAATAAAATCAACAAATTAACCACCTCACTGATTTTGTATGGATTGAAATTCCAGGCCTGAATTGGACAGAGGTAATATTGGGTCTCTCTTAAAAACCACCCAGAAAGGATGGCAACACAGACTGCAATATTTGAGAAAAATCAGGAAGGTACCAGTTGTACTGAGGGACTTCAGTTACCTCCCTTCAGACTGGATGAACATGATACTGAGATATAAGCAGAGATGAAAATGTTAGACGTTATGAATGACTCTCTCATGGAATAAGTAGTTAGTGAGCCCAGATCCAAAAATACAAACCTTGACTTTGTACTGAATAACTAGCATAATCTAATAAAAATCTTAGTGCTGAATTGCTCTTCTCTAACAGTGACCATCTATTTTTTCAGCATTCCTACAAAGGCAGCAAATCTCAAAAAATCCACACTTCCTGTGCCCTACTCTACATATAGAAAATGAGGAAGCTTCTTAACAAGATATCTGAAAGGGATAGTCCAAAGAATTAAATTCTCATAGGCATGTAAGCTACTGCAGAACACTATACTGGAATCACAGCATTGGTGCTTATCACCTATGGAAATGGCAGAGAAAATATAAAAGGAAGCTGAAATCACTTTCCAGCAAAGTCAAGGAGACTACTATAAATAGGAAGGAATCCTTCAAATTATATTTCAAACAAGAAAATAAAAAGTGTCATAAGCTCTAATAGATTAAATGTAAAAATATGATCAATTAAGCAGAATGGGAAAAGAATTTGAGAATCAACAAGATAAAAGAATCAAAATTAGTACTAAGTCATATTTCAAACACAGCAAAAAACATGCCATCATCCATTGGGCCAGCAGATGATTTGTATGAAACGGGTACTTAGGGAGATGAATTCTTTCCATCAGTATTCTCTGTGGAAAAGAAATGAAGATACTCCTATGCTAAAGTGGGGGAAGAGGGCTCAGCAGACAACCCATCTGAATTTGAAGTTACTGTGGAAGCAGCTACAGATAAAATATTAAGAAAAAAAGATAAAATGCTCTGATAAAATACTAGGAAACCACCACTATCACAAAAACTCTGAGAGAACTCAGGTATGAAACAGTTCAACTACTAATGGTCTAACCTCTTATTCAGCTGGGCAGTAAATAAAATAGCAGATGAAATTCAATCTAGAGAAATGCAAAGGAAGTGAAATGCAGTGTAGATAAATGTAAAGAAATCAATGCTTCTGAGGAAAAGCAATCCTAGCTTCACAAATAAAATGATGGACTCTGAGTTGACTGTTTCCACTTAGGAACAAGACTTTGGGATTAGGATAGTTTTATGGAAGTGTCACTTCAGTGCAGTCAATGCTCACTCCATGTCCCAAGAAAAAAAAACTCTTAAAAATTACTAGGAAAAGAATAGAGAACAAAACAGAAAGCATTATTATTCAACTGAATAAATGTACTATTTGCCTGCATTTCAGTGCTGTCCTCTCACTACAGAAAGGCTGCGTATAAAGACTGGAAAAGATTCATGGAAGGAAAACAGGTGTCATTGGAGAAATGGAAGTCTATCTCAGTCACACTATCAGAAGTGACTGTATCGGCTGGGATTCTTCAGCCTGGGAAAGAGATGACTTGGGAGGTATAGCAGAAAATGACAGGAGCCAGTTTCAAAACAAACAAAACAAGGTTGTTTTTATACGTAAGGCAGTAGATCTGTGGAATTCTGTGCCAAATAATTTGCGATAATAAATAACTCTTTATGGTTAAAAGGAAGAATGGACAAGTTCTTAGAAGAAAGATTCTTAGAAGACAGACTTACTACAGGCCACTAAATGGACAAACCACATCAGGATCAAGACATTCCCAAAGCTGAAAATAATTGGAAGTTGGGAAATCAGTAGATAGTATCGTGCATACCTGCTCTTTTCCTGCTTTTCTCTGACTGTCCATTTAGGCTAGACAGACCCTTAATCTGAACCAGTACAACACCTCTAGAGTCTAATACTTTCATAATTCTTTATTATTATTAACTATTCTTATTTCTTTATCCAGTGGCCCAAAATACATATACTTTACAAACAAAAAGGACATGGCTTACTTGATGAGCTCGCTATCTGAAAATCACATGATAAAACCTACTAATTTTCCTTCTGTAGCTTTTATGTCTAGGGGCTTTAATCATGACTCAAAATTTTGCTACACCTGAAATAAATCATATCCAGAAAAACAATACAAAAATGGAAATACTAAGTCTGCCCCAAATGGACTGGAAATACAAGCATAGAACAGGAAACAGAAACAGACAGCTATAGCAGGGAAGCACAAGTAAACTGTGAGACAACATGAGAGACAGTAACTGTTGGATCTTACAACATTTATGTGGGACCTGACTGCAACGGAAGTACATAGATCCACCTTTCGTAATCCTTGAGTTTAACAACTGCATCCTGTATCAGCAAGTAAAAGAGTGAGTAGGGCCCATCTCTGCCTAATCCTAAAAAAAGACACACATTACTTAGCGTGACAATTCACACAGAACTGAAGATATAGGTAGCCCTAATTGTAATATTTCTTAACCTTTGCAATCTTAATATATATATATTATTTAATTCAGAAAGGTCTTCTATTGAAGATATATACTATTGTTTTTTACTTTTCCTGGACTCTTTTACAACATGTCTACCGTGTAATCAAAAAAACCCCGTAATTAATGGACTGAGACTGAGCATGGCCTAAGGAGTGCAAGAAATACATTAATATCTGATGGGAACATTCCCTGGCAGCATTTGACTGCAGTAGACCTTGTGGCACTCTGCAGTTTATTATTTCAAAGTCTTATTGTTCAGAGACTACTGATACTGATTTTCCTCCCTTTGTAATTTAAAACAGCAAGGACATCTGATTCAGTCTTTTTCTCTTTGTATTTTACCATATGATACTAGACAAAAGAGCAGAGATCACTGGGAGAGGTGGTTGCTGTAATGGCACAGTTAAAGAGTGAAAGCTGGAACAATTCTCTTTGGAAAGATATTTGAAGAGGTCAGTCTCCCTACTACAGATGGTGATGTTTTGATGGACAAAAAAAGAGTTTGCTGTTTGGATTCAGACAGGTAGGTCATGGCTTTAACTCCCGTCTGCTCACTGACAGGAAAAAAAAAGATACAGGATTTCATACTATCATTTCTCCATTCACAGTTGATGGATGAGTTAAAGACATAAGTTACTCTTGAGTTTATTCCCTACGTGAGGAAATGTTGTATTATTGTATTTCTTTCTTTGAAAACTCGACACTTTCATTAAACTAAGAATGATATTTTTAAGGTAATTTATGTGAGTGTCACCGTATTCTCTGCTGACTTGCTATTGTGTAACTTCTTCTAAAATGGTCTTTAGAGAACCACAACAAAGATACTTTTTTTCTTAGGGCAAAAATACAGTCAGAAGATATTATTTTCTCTCTTTCTCCAGCAGTTGAAGAGCAGCACTGAAATGGAGATTCAGACACCTACTCTTGCAACAGGCTGTGCATTGAAGGCTCGACCTGAAGACAACCACTGGAATGCTGAGATAATTGAAAGACCTGATGTGCTTGACATGACCTGATATACTGAAATATTTCTAGGCATTTTTTAAGTATTATGTTAGTGATGGAGCTGCCATGACATTTTCATACTAGATGTACTATTCCAGCTCTTCATAATTTTTCTCTAAACATGACATTTTAAGATCATTTTTTGTACATGTATGAGGGTAGTACTGACAACTGACAACACTTACAATCTATTTAATGCATATAGCAATGTCAGTACAGTGCCCAGCTCCCAGCAGTGTGCCATTAATACCTCATTTCTTCAACCAAAAAGGCAACTGAACATTTCAACATCCTTGATTATCTGCTGAGATTGGTAAAGGCCTTGCAGAAATAAGGGGATCAGACATTCTCTCTGAAGGCTTCTTTCATTTGGAGCATGAATTCTCCCTTCTTTTCCCCTTATTTGAAATAGTCTGACTCTACTAAAGGAGATTAGCATCTGCTAAGGGGAACTTATCTTTTAGTAGATGTTTTAATAGCCAGAAACTTCCAAAGAATGATGATCAAAAGATAAACGGGTAGTTCTCGTTAATTTCTCCGCTGTGTTTTATTTACTTCTAATTACTAAATCTGGAGGATTTGTTGGTAAGCCCTATGTTTGTAGAGCCCAGAAGTTTAGGAAAACAGTGAATAAATTTTAGGTACTTCACAGTTCTTTTCATTTTATTGATGTGGTTTTTTTCTGTTCAGGAATGAGGGTGAAGTATGCAAGCTGATTACAGAAGATAACGAAGAACATGTGCATGCTATTTTCAGAAATAAAAGTAAGTGTGAATATTCCTTTGGAAGGGGAAAAAAGGAGAGGAAGAATAAAAAGAAAGATTTGGGACAAGAAAGAGTAAGACAGAAGGGCTGAGAGGGCTCAAGTCATGGGACAAGAGTACAAAGAGGGAAGGAGGAAGGAGCATTTGGGCAATGTGAGGCGCTGATGAGGAGCGGGGGCAGGCAGCCATTAATTAACCTCTGCTTGATCACCTATTCTTGCCAGAACTGTGTAGGTAAAAACTGGAATAATCCTAGCATTGCAGGCTACCCCAGAGAGCTGAACTGAAAGCCAGACAGTCCATACATCTGCCTTGACTTTCATGTTTAAAGGTATCGTAAATTCCTCCGCTTGCCTGTGTTACGTGCTGGAAGCCCTCATTCTTCGAAGCTGTCTACGTCCCTCAGTCTGTTTTTCTACATAAAGCCAAATTTGGGGTCAGTTCTGTTTACTTTTCCTTCCCCTTACATGTGATTTGAGTTGTCCTGCCAATCACCGTGTATGGGACAGGATCAGGGGCTTGTCCCTTGGCAAGCAAGGGATACTGCAGAACTTGTTGCTTCGCATGTCAGCACGGATCTGCAGTGTCTAAACGAAGGGATCTGAGCCATGCTATTGTCCTATTAAGACTGCAATTGTGTGTGAAGAGAAAGCAGGATGTGGATGCCAGTTAAAGGGAAAAAAACCCTTAAGGAGTGAAAAGCTAAGACATATGCAACTCCTACTGGAATGGGGAAGCTGATCATTGTTTTGAAGGAAAGACTAGACTGCATGGGCCGACAGCATATTTGGGCAGGCTGGCAAAACCAGATTCAGGAAAGGAGTTGTGCAGTCAGGCTACCTATGTAGCTGAAGAATTGGTGGAGGAAACAGGAGGTGCCTGTGTGAACACAACTATTGGTGTGATAATGTGCTATAAAAAACCTAGGAAATTCAAGCACAGAATTAACACAGAATTCACGTTTTTCTTTGGAATTTTCTGCCCTTCCAAAATACTCAAAATCTGAAACACAGAAAATTATTATTGAAAGTATTTCAGATACATAATTACATCATATACTGACCAGCCATCTTTATGCTCTATTTGAAAAAAGAAGACTAATACACCCGTAACGCACTACCTGACTTTGCAATACCAAGAGGCGTTTTGGCTCTGGGAAGGCTTGCATGGGTGATACACGCAGGGCTGTGCTAAATGTAGCACAGGCTCTTGTCATGGACCGTATGCTTGCCAAACTTAACTTTCCTTCCAATCTTCATCGTAGAACTAGTTCGACCCTACTTGCATTTATCCATCGTCAAAGACACATCTTCCAATAATGCTCTTAAAATTCTGTTGCAAGCTTTCATGTTTATCACTATTCTTGATCCTCAAGCTCTTGAAGTCGTACCAGTATGTCAGAGCATCAATTCTTCACGATGTCCCCCTTCTTCTAAGTACAAAAACAAGTTTGGGGAAAAAGCCAAAACCCACATTGTTCCCTCCGTTTTTTTAAACACTTCATAAAGGTTTTGTGCAGCTTTTATGTGTGGGATTGGCAATACCGGGTGTGCGCAGGGGCTGGGGGTGGCTCTCGCAACTGAGAAGGCGTTGGGACTCTTTTGCAAAAGGCGACAGCCCTGCATTGCTCTCCTTTGCCGTCCATCTCTCACCATTAGGTTTTGTGCTTGGCTCCTGGACTCGTGTGATGTGGTCAAACAAAAATCCCTGGTTTTGGGGTTTTTTTCCTTTTTTTTTTTTTTTTTCCCCCTGAATGCAATGGCTTGCTATTTTTCAAGAGTGCAAGAATAAGCTTGACAATGCTTATTGTGGAGAATGAAGTCCACAAGGAACTCAACTCTTAGAACAGGGGCTAAATAAAAGCAGTTTTGTAGTGCTTCGTTTCCACACGGGGGAACAGAGGAAGTGCCAGACTGGTTTTTGAGCAGTTTTTCCCAATAAATGAGATCCTGAACAGGCACGCCCCTGAGAATGAATGGGTCTGCACTGGGACTTTGTGTTAAGTGCTCCCGAGTCCTGGGACTGTCCGTATCTCTACCCACGGGAGGTTCCAGCGCTGGCCGGGACGCTC
>NW_009202539.1:0-5287 GCF_000690835.1 Fulmarus glacialis | reverse complement strand
GGAGGCAGCGGGGCCGGGCCGTGAGGGGCAGCCCTCGGCCTCCTCCTCCCCCTTTTGTCAGGCAAATACCCTCTCTTTTCTTGCTTATTTCTCTTCCCCTGCACAAAAACGTGGCGCCCTTAAAACGCCGGCAGGAGCCGATCGCCTCAGCAAGATTCAGCCTCAGACGAAGCAATCCGATAAAGGAGATTAAAGTATATTCTTCTTCCAGCTGGGCTGTGAGGGAAAGTTTAGTCTCACAGAGAATTAAGGGATATATTTATTTTTAGGAGCTATTCCCCCCCTCCTTCTCCTTCCTCCAGCTTTTTTCCCAGTGATAAATCACCGAGGTCAATAAGCTGCCTTGACAAACAGGATAACCTCTGAGATTTTTTTTTTCTTTTTTTCTTTTTTTTTTTTTAATAAAACCCATCACCTAAGGGCTCTAATGGACGCTCCAGCAAAATAAAAATGTAACGTAAGCTGCTTGAAGCCAGGTCTGGGCAAAATTGTTAATTTTTGGGAAATAGGACTGTGGGATGCTGTAATCGCTGCTGATACGATGAAGGAAAGCTGGGATATAAAATGTCAAAGCCCTGCTTGCAGGCGTGTGCCGTGCATCTATTTTCAGAAATAGGGTGGGTTGTTTGGGGTTTTTTTTCCTTTTTTTTTTTTTTTTTTTTAAAAAATAACCCAGTGTAGCACTTGCAGCCTGGTAACACGCTTGCGTAACTGGCTGCATCGATTTCACCTCGTGTTATTGAAAACACGCGTGCTTTAAAAATATATCGTGGTGCTGGGTGTTTCAGTTTTGCAGGGAAAATGGGAAAAAAGGAGAATATTGCATTTTTTTTTTAATACATCCAGCCTGTGCTGCATAATGAAGCTGGAGATATTCAGGGCTTAGGCTGCTCCCAGAGTAATCCCTGCTGGTTCCCCCCTTCCCATAGCCAGCAGGATCAGACCACTTTTCATTTAAGAAATGTTAGTTTTTTAGGTTGTGTCGAAGACAGGAAAGTGCAGAAAACGAGTCTGAACGCTCTGCAGGGAAGGATGACGCTGCAGCAAGCCATCTGGGATATGATTGCAATTAACCTGGGTCGACCAAAGGAAAAACCCAGTTTTCCTCCAGCTCTCTCCATTCCCTTTGGAAAAAAAAAAACCCAAAAAACATCATCAGCATGAAGCACCCAACCCTCCTGCCAGCACCTTTTCCAGCCAGCAAAGCCCCAGCGGCTACTTCGGCCTCAGTTTCCCCTCCTGCAGCGTTTCCCTCTCCGCAGCTGGCTCCTTCCCGGCACCTTGAAGGCGGTGATGGCAGAGCGAAGGCACGCGAGGAATCCAGCTCATCTCTCCCTCTCTGCTTTTTGCATTTCTCACGGCTGGCCGGGGGGATGCCGGGGAAGGCGGTTTCCAGCCCATTTCCCTTTATGGACTCGCTTTCCTTGTGCCGCGCCAAAATCTTCGGCTTGCAAACAAAACCTGAAAAAAGGCCTTATTTGTTACAAAGCAACACTTTGGCCACTGATTTAAAAATACTACGGCCATGCCTGTCAGCTCCTCCTTTAATTTAAAAGCTCTTTTTAAAAATCAGGCAGTCCTTTGAGTTGCAAGAAAGATAACCTTTAGGTTTTTTTATGGGATACACTGTTGTATTCCTGGGAGCAAATTGGGCTTGCAGCAGGGTACCGTATCGGATGCCTTCTCTGGGAAAGCCCGGGGAAATTTTATCCCCGGGCCGCACCCAGCCTGAAGTGAAGAAATATTTGCATTTGCTTCTCCTTGGAGGGCAGCCAGGTCCCTCCCCACTCTCCTTGGTCTGCCAAGAGGGATTGCAAGAAAAGACGGGCTTATTGCAGCAGCCGAGGGAAGGGCAGGGCCCGGCTGGTGCGATTTGGAGGCGTACGATCCTCTTTGCCCTTTTGCACCACCACTGGAGGGAGACGAGAGAGACCTCGAGTGGGTTTTATGCCTGGGTGGTCTCGGAGGGACTCTGCAAGGCTTTGGGGGGCTCCCAAGGAGAGCAAGAGCTTCATGTTGATCCGTGCATGATTTGTATTTATTTTATTTTTGCTAGCAGACCTGGGCGCTTGCAACGGGGCAAGGAGCCCAAGGATGGGCTGAGCCGTCGCAGCCGACGTGGGCTTGCTCGGCAGCAGGATGGGACCCAGCTCCCGCAGCCCCACCCCTGCAAAATCTCTTCCACGCGGCTCGGCCGGCACTGGAAATTCCTCGAGATCCTCCCGGGGGAAAATGCGGGGCCGTGCTTTTCAGGCTTAGTGACGCTCCCTGCGCCTCAGTTCGTAAGGCTTCTCCCTTTATCCGAGAATAAAATGGCTTAAATCAGTCTTTTATCCTCTTACCTCCATGTCCATCCATCCCTGTCCTTCGTCATCCTCCGGTCCTGGAAAAATATGCCAAATCTGACCACTTCTGTGTCCCTTCACTGTGCCACCAAACTCTCCAGCTGTGCCTTGCCCTTCTCCTCAGCCCTTCTCCAAGGCTTCATTTGATGAAAACCTTTCCGTGCTTGCCTCCGGCCAAAAATCGCTGCAGTCCCAGTGCTAACAGCCCATCCTGGCTTGCTCTGCGGGGGAAATACCCAACCCCTTCCCACCATTAGCTCTGCGGAGGGGTAGCGTAGCTTGCTGAGCCCCTAAGGGTGCTGCGCAGAGGGTTTAAGCCAGCGTGCAGTGCAATAACGCATCCAAAACGCTGCTCAGCATCAGCGTTTCCATCCTTCCTGAAAACCTCACTTGGAAAAATACCCATATTGCCAAAAAATGGGCAACGCTGCTCTCTGGGGCTTCCCTTTGGCCACCGCCAAGTCTGCCCACGTCTTTTTACTTTCTTAGCATCATTTTGGTGCCTGGTTTTCCCCACAGGGCGAGAGGCTTTGGAAAGCGAGAGCTGGCTTTGAGCACGGGACTTCCCCGGCGTGGGACACGGGGGCATGCGGCGTCCCCACCCAGCCAGACCCAAAGCCACCTACTTACGTGACCAGGACAGACCACAACTTTACATTAACATCCTATTATAAATAAGTTTATAGCAAGTTATGACCTGATTGATGGGCCATAGACCCACATTATGAACGCTGAGTAATAGGCTTTGTAGATGGGGAGAGTCGGCAGGAAATAGTTGCGGGGTTGGTGTGATTAATCAACCAGCCCGCCGGACTCCAGTGCATACATTAACTATACATTAACCCTTTCATTCATAAATACAGCACGCGCTGGAGAAACATTATACAACGTGACCTAAAAGCGTATGGCTGCTGGTTTGGTGGTTGTTTCTTTTAGCAGCTCCCTTTTTTCCGTCGGGAAAGCATTAAATATCATCTCAGATGCTCTTGCTATTTTCTGCTCTCGATTTGTGGCTTTTTAAGCACTTTCGGTTAAAAAGAAAACCCCTCTTTCTTTGGCTGCTTTGCAACGCCCTCGCAAACAAAACCACTAAGTGCCAGGGACACTGGTTGCACAGATGTCAGGCACACAGAGAAATGGTCTAATTTCTGCTGGTTTGGGTCTTGGAGGGAGAGAAGATCAAAAAGCTTCCGGCAGTGGAGCGATATTATCTTGGATAACGTGCAAAAATGGGGCTGTCTGTCTTTCCCGGCATCCTGGCACTGTCGGATATAGGAGAGAGAACGTTTAGCTGGAGTTTTTCTGCCTGATGGGGGAATTTGTGCTCCGGCTGCCCTCTGCCGGCTCCGGGACTTGCTTGAGATGGAGCCCAGGCAGGGCACATCGCAAAATCCCGAATCTGGCCCCAAAAAACGACCCTCTGCTCTCCCCTGGGCAACAGCGGCATCTACCAAATCGCTGCACCCCAAAATCAGCCGCATTATCGCCCTGAGTGACCCGACTCTCCCCACGCCTATAAAATCTAAAAAGTGGCTTTTTTTCTTATTTTTAAACTTGCATTTTATGGGTTTGGAATGCAGGGCGGATGAAAGAAATGAGGGGTTTTAAACTCGGGGTTTTATTTAACTGCGAGTAACTAAATCAGTGCCTGCTCTCTGCATCACCACAGAGAGAAATGTTTAAGTGAAACCCCAAGAAAGCTCAAGAAGAAAGAAAAAACACCCAAGGAAACCAAACTGGCCTCGGAAAAGGAGTTTAAAAAAAAGCAATAAGTGAAGGAAACCTCAGCTCCTCCGCCACCGCTGCTCTGCCAGGGCTTTTTGTGTTCGTAATGAGCGCAGAGCCATGCCGGGACACTACATCTGCGCTTCTCTGCCTGGCTAGCCTGGTGGGACGGGGGTCTGGGTACATTTTGGTGACAAAAACACCGGTCCTGCAGCGGGCACCCGGGACCGGCGGCGGGGTGCATCCTGGTGGGTGCACCCCCTTTTTGGTGTCTGGCGCTGGAAGACGGAGGTCGAGCCATGGGGTTTTAGCAGGATGACTCGTTCCGCCGGCGGACGTGGCAGGACTTGCAGAGGAGGTGGTCATCCAGGGGGTAGCACCCATTCTCCGTCGGCTCCGGCGACAGGGGTGTCCCACAGCTCTGGAGGCGAGAGGGGAAAGGGAGGCCATGTTTTAGGGATCCTCGGGCTGCATTGCATGTGAGACACTGTGCCATTGCATCCCATCTTTCCTGCAAAACCCACCAGCGCTTGGAAAAAGCGACAAACTACATAAAAAGCATGAAAAGCTAAAGCTCTCCTGGCCGAACGCATCGTCCTTTTCACCTGATTTATTTATTTTTCCCCCCTCCCTGTCGCTTGCAAGATAAACTGGTGGCTAAAAAATAACCCCGGGTGCTGTGAGCCCAGGGGCCATGCTTTGCAAAGGCTCGGTGCCAAACCCCTCGGCTTTTGGGGGGCACCCCCAGCCCGTCGGGGCTGTACCTCGCAGCGGTAGCAGCTCTCGTGGAAACTGCGTCCCAGGCACTCGATCTTGTAGGTGTCCTTGTCCTCGCGGGGGACGATGGGGTGCTCGCAGGCGCTGCAAACCACGGCGTATTTCCTGATGGGAGCAAACCGGGGTGGCGTGAGCCCTGGGGGGTGACGGGGATGAGCCGAACCCTCCCAACGTGGGGGATGCTCCCCAACCTGTAAAAGTCAGCCACGCAGTACACCTCATCCCGCTCGTCCACAGCAAAGCTCTCGGTGCCGATGGCCCGGCCGCAGGCGGCGCAGGAGAAGCAGCCGGGGTGGTAGCCCTTGCCCAGGGCACGGACGATGCGTTCCGCGATCAGCCCCCGGCACTTGGCGCATTTCTCCAGCGTGGCCTGGGGTTTGGGGGGGGACACTCCATGAGATGCCAGCTCCCCCCGCAAGGGACTACATCTCCTGCCACCC
>NW_009202538.1:269-696 GCF_000690835.1 Fulmarus glacialis | reverse complement strand
TCTGCAGGATGGGACAGGACATGGGTCCTTAACTCCATGGATGGGCCAGGACATGGGTCCTCCAGATGGGACAGGACACAATTCCTTGGCTTCATGGATGGGACAGGACATGGATCCTCCAGATGGGACAGGACATAGGTCTTCAGGATGGGACAGGACAATGGTCCTTGGCTTCATGGATGGCCCAGGACATGGGTCCTTGGCTCCATGGATGGCACAGGACACAGGTCCTCAGGATCAGACAGGACATGGGTCCTCCAGACGGGACAGGACACGAGTCTTTGGTGCCATGGATGGGACGGGACACAGGTCCTTGGGATGGGCCAGGACATGGGTCCTCCAGATGGAACTGGACACAATTCCTTGGCTCCATGGATGGGCCGGGACATGGGTCCTCCAGATGGGACAGGACATGGGTCCTCCCGAT
>NW_009202538.1:0-244 GCF_000690835.1 Fulmarus glacialis | reverse complement strand
GGTGCGCAGGATCAAGTCCTCGGGATGGGCCAGGACACGGGTCCTTGGGCACCAGGGATGGGCCAGGACACGGGTCCTTGGGCACCAGGGATGGGCCAGGACACGCTTCTCGGGGCCAGCAGAGGACGCAGGCCCTCGGCGCAGCCCGCGGCTCCCGTTACCTGGGCTTCTCTCCGGCGCCGATCTGGCAGAGGATGCCGTCCATCCAGGCGAGAAGATCCCTGACGGTGCCGACGAAGCGGAT
>NW_009202537.1:0-26951 GCF_000690835.1 Fulmarus glacialis | reverse complement strand
ATTATTATTATTATTATTATTATTTTGCAGTGTAATGTTTCCCAATGCACAGTATTCACCAAATTACACAGTCTGTGCGTAGATCATCTTTGGGCACGTGAGAGTTTCTGTAGTCAGAGAAGTCAAAAGGTCTAACTTTTTGCCATCACTACCCTGCTCACTCAGTAACGATGGAGCACAAATAGGAGCATTTCCTGGAATCTCATTTTCTGTTCTGAATTGTGGCCAGTATTTCAGTCTGAATAATTCAACTCTGGTGTCCTTTGGTTTAGCACAGGCTGTTGTATTGCTCTGCACAGAGAGACTGTGGCACCCAGCAAGGAAGCAGAACCTGAGACCCAGAGAAACAGTCGTATTACTCTCTGATAATATAATCAGCAAGTTTGCAGATGAAAAAGCCAGCCATTTTCATATCCTTTCACATGCTGAGACAGTAGCAGCTGCTGGTTGGAAACAGAAACTAGTGTCACAATATGCTTATATACAAAAATAAATGGCTGTGCTCAAGAAGTTTATATTCCCTGTTTTCAGTATGGGGAGTATTTTACAAACTGTAGCGTGTTTTAGAATGGAAGAAACTTTCCTGGTACGAATTTCTGTATAAAATAGTACTTCCTGTAGCTGTAAACTGACGTGTTAAATTCATTATTCAAAGTAAATTAATGGCAACTGAAATAAGATAATGCAAGCATACAGTATCTTTGCCGTATCCTAAACTCATTTACTTGAGGAATTTTGTCACTGTAATTTAGGGATGGTGATCTGAAGGCTGTTTTACAGCTTTTATAGAGATTTGACCCTATGAATACTTCCTGTCTTTGATTGCAACGCCATGGGATTTGAGGTGATCAGTTTTACATTACAGCCCTTAATTTCATAGACTTTGACTGTTCTGAGCTTTTGAAAGATGCACGTGATGAGTTTTTGAAATACGCACACTCCTGAGCACTGCAAATCTCAGACATACACTGAATTTTCAGGTGATGACTTTTCCTGAGCAGGGACTAGAAATTATTTTAAAAATATACTCCACAGAGTTTTTTATGTACTTTTATGCAATTTTATTAGAAGCTTGATAATATTGTTGGAAAGCCTAAACTGATTAGTACCAACAGGATAATTAGAATAATAAGTAGGTTAAAAAAAATCTCTGACGCTTATGGTAAACTAAATTTTATTTTTCTTAGTGCCCATCAGGCACTGTGCCTGACTTGCAGGTTGTGGTTCATACTACACTCTTATTTAAATTGTTACACAAGTGGTTCATCTTTTTCAATATTCTCTCTTTAATTTACCTGGCTATATGTAGGAATTTCCTCCATGCAGATATCTCCAAGCCTTTAGCATACCCAGAGGAAAGGGATAATATTTAGGAGGTCTTTCCCATAACTATTTCAGGCAGCCAGCCCATTTACTGGGCTTTGGGGAGTTTAGAATTGCTGAAGCTGTTGTAACCTACATGGAAACCTAGCAATCACAAAGTCTAATTAAATTAAAACTAACACTAAAAAAAAAGAAGAAGAGAGAGAGAAAGAGAGAAAGAATATGTTGTTATGTCATCTTGCTCCTCATTTGCAGTGGTTTCAGCTCTCACAAAGTTCAGGATGTCCATTATGGAGTACAAAATGTGCCCAAAGCACACTGACCAATATGCACAGCTGTTCTGCACTCACTTTTGCGCAGCTGTGAACCACTGCGCGTGAGGGGCTATGCAGTGAAGAATCAGGTTGTGTCCTGCAGTGTCACAGTGCAACTGAACTTTAACCCGTGTGGGCTTTAGGCTGAAAAAGGAGCTTTGATTTTTCCTTTTAGAGGGGCCTAGTGAAGGAATTAATGCAATTTTTTCAACAGTATTACATTGGAAAGTGATCAGTCTCCTTCATGTTTTTCCCAGTGAGATCTAACTAGGATTTCGTGAAGCAGAATCATGCCTAACTGCTTCGTGATGGGAGATCTCAAGTAAACCTGGCAACCATGAGTGGATTAGTGGGTTCATCCTGAGCAATGTGGCAGTCAGAGTTGAGAGGGTGTAAAACCTAACAACAGGCTTATTAGGGTGCTGAAAGACTTTGTGGAGCTTTGCATATGAGTGGAAGTGCTAAACCCTGTATAGTGACCAAATATCAATGAGATAATTATTTACCACCTATTTTAATTCCTCTTGCAGTTGTTGTTCTTCACTCTCTGTCCTAACCTGTTGTGTACTGTTGCTAGGTACTCTTAAGTGCTTGTTATGTTTCACCCCAGTGGGGAATTGTGGAAGTGATAACTGCAGAACAGCGGTGGTGGCTAATAAAACTGTAATTCTAAAATGAGCCCTGCTTTTGCTAGCTTATTACTTTTTCAGAAATTCTTCCTTTGGGATAAAAAACTGTTGAGTCAGAAAGGGATAGGGACAAGTCATGCAGGTTTAGATACTAAATGAGTATGTTCAAGGGGTATCACCTACCAAAGAAGTCATTCCCTCCCTAATTCATGGCTTACCAAGATATCCTGCCTTTTTTCTTTAGCTGGAATGAGGTGCACAGCTGCAGAGAAGGAGAGTTAGGATCTAATATGGATAGATGCCCCTGACAATAATCATGTGAAATAACGAAAATAATACCTGCTAAAAGTGTCATTTTTTTAAAAAAATATTGCAAAATCTTCAGAAATTCTCTCTCACATGAGTTTGACACTTAAAGATAGGTAGCATTAAGCACTGAGAAAATCATAAGTACAAACTGAAATGCTTCAAATGTGTCTACAACTTCTGTATACAAGTGAATATCTAGATGCTGTTTATTAACCATACAAAAAATGCTGTAGATTGTGTCTTGCATTCACTGTTATGAAGAATCATGGCCAAGTTAATATGAATAAGAAGCAGCCAGGTAGATATGAGAAAAAACCAGATGTTAAAAATGGAGGCCATTCCTCTCGTAGATAAGAGGAGGCCAGGCTGCAGCTGAAAAGAGAAAATCAAACAGAAAGATAATTTATGTAGCAGTTACAAGAAATGAGAACAAAAGACGTGAGTTTATATTTAAAAAATTAAGCAAAACCACACGCCAAAATACTTCTACTATCATTTGGAGAGCGAATTGATATTTTGTAAGCGCTGAAAAGGAAGGACAGCTCATCTTGGGAGAGTTTTCCACTTTGATTTTTGTGCATCGTGTGTGTTAAGAACTCAAGAAACTAGAGACCTCAAGCCACTCGACAATATTCCTGGTAACCAGCTAAAACATGCTTATAAATACTTGTTTGTGGAGCACCCACTGCTACAGGCTGGTTTGAGTGGGGTCCCACTGGTGACAAGTTGTGTATATCTTGTCGTTTTGTTGTATTAAAACTTCTGTGCCAGCAGCTATCCTTGTATAACTGGAGGAAGGCAAAGCTGTATTCATTCATAAACATGGCTGAAACTCCCTGGTATTTCTTTATAATAAAGTGTAGACAGGTTGGTTTGATTGCAAAAGACTCAAGGACTTTGGAGACAGATTGAACCAGGGAAACATTGCACAGCATTTGACTGCAATCCCTGGGGAATGCTGGAGGGCCTAGATGGATAGCCACGAGATAGACACAAGTCAGTGGGAAAGACTGTCCTGAGAAGACTGATAGCAGGTGCTGTGTATGGATGCACGCTAGTGCAGGAAACTATTTTAATAATTAATGATGGCCATAAAACACAACCTGGTCCTATTACAGCACAGAAAAAAGTAATTATGCAGGCTGTGCTGCAGAATATTGATTGACTGACTTGATGTATAGTTTGGGCTTTATCCTTTGAGAAGTATTTTATGTGGCTGTATTTAAAAACAAAGAGTTATGTTTGTGCTTTTGCCCACCACGGAATTTATAAATTATACAGCTTTCCAAACCCTTTAAAAATCCAGTATTGCAAGAGAATAAAGATTTAAAACTAAGATGGCAGATAAAAAGGTGCAAAGACCCCAAAACCCTGATGTTTGCTGAAAATGCCAAATAGTGTGTAGGGTCATTGCATAACTCTGCCCCTGACCGTAACTGCATGGTCTGTCTACCCTTTGCTTCTTCCCCTGGCCCAGTCCTATTAACTGAGAAACATTTTTGAATTTTGGATAAAAAATTTCTGCCATGTGCCAGTTTTCCTCCCTCTGAGTTATTTGCAAGCATGCTTCTCAATAGCTGTGAGTATACATTCTTTTTTTCCTTATGGGAACAGTCTAGAAATTAGCTTTGGAGCCCCTGGAGTAGCGTGTGCAGATCATTATCTATATAAGTCCCATTTAGTTTAATTGAGCTCCATTTAAACTTAAATATGTTGTCTTGAAAATTGTTTTCCGGAACTGTCCTCAGAGTATCTTGGAAAGGCTTCCATGCTTGAAAAAAATCAGTTCAGTGTTCCTAAAGCTCTGCCTATGGGAAGCTAACATGATCTTTAACCATTTTCCAGGGCATTTTTTCCCCTACTTTTTATACAGTTTTAAGGAGCTCATTTTGTTAACAGCATCTCAGCACTCATAATCAACAAGTTGAGTAATACTCTGGTTTGTTTGCTTCAAACTGGAGCAGAGTTAAAGTGCAGCCTGCTTCAAGGAACTAGCTGGTTTTGCTTCCTCTTTGAACAAAGAGAGAGAATAAAGGTTGTTCTGCTTAGGAACTGTGTACACTGTAGTCTTCACCGTGTACACAGTTTGTGAAGACATACCTGAGCTAACATTAACCTAAGCAGCCCCAACGCTGCCAGCATATCACCGAGTGTTGGCTGCAAACTCCCGAGAGGGGGAGGCTGTGAGTTAATATTGTGCTGACCTCCATGTTATAGTGACCACACCTCACTGAGCTCTTTGGGGTAGAACTCGAGGTTGTCCCTAGGAGCTGCTGTCACGGCTGTGACCACATGAAATGCCATTCATGCTTTGTGTTGTGGGTTTAAATGAAGCTTTGGGATGTAGATCCGAAGCTGTCTTCCACCCTTGCTGAAACCTGCAGTGCTTGTATCTTCAAGCAGATGAATACAGCTAGTCCAATCTCTCTTTTCCAGTACAGGAGCAAACTGTTTTACCAGGAATATGTCATGCCATGACAGAAAGAAAATGAAAAGAAAGAAAGGAGCTGGGTGAAAGTGAGTCTGTTGTATGGCTTTTCTTTTAACAAGGCAAGTGTTCCTGAAGGATTGTGCTGGGGACCTCTTGGAATGTAGCATGGTGCCCTGCTCCTTCTCACCTTTTGCCTGGGCTTTCTTTACATGGGAAATAAAGTATGAGATGAAGAGTAGAATTGGGACCATGTGTGATCAGCGCATGTCCCACAGTGAGATAACTAGGTCATATGAGTAGCCCCTGGAAACTGGGAAGCAGAGCTTTATCTAGTAATATAGACTAGGTTAGTGGTACAGAACATAGCTATAGACTCCTTTCGTTTCCTTTATAATTAATGATGAGAAATAGGCAGGTTTGATGAGCTTGTCTGAACTAGTCTTTTGGAGGTGCCTGTCTCTTTCAGTGAATACAAAAGGAGTTTGGGCAACTGAACTCTCATCGTAGGTACCGAAGTTAGGTAGGATGATCTGAGGCCAGAGAGTCCTTCCACAGGGCCTGAGCAAGTGCTCTGTCCTTTGACAGTTTCAGGAGTCTGAAGACTTAAAGTGATGCAGAAAGACTAGATCCCAGTAAAGATCCCGTCATACATGAGAATTAGGAAGAATGGTTCACTTATTAGTTTTTGAACAGAAGGGAAAAAGGGAAACAGATGCAGTCCTCACTGAAATTGTATATAAATTGTATTTTCCAGCGACTAAATAAATACTATTCTAACTTGCTGGTGGTGTCCTGATATGCAATCTTTTGTGATGTAAGGTTTTAGCCAGAGGGGACAGGAAATTCATCAATTCTAGCATATGAGTGTCAGTAATTGTTTTTACTAATATGAATTTGAAATGAAATGTACTGCAAAGAATGTTTCAGTTATGGGAAAGATCAATCCACTCCTGAGGCCCCCATCCTTGTTAATAAGTTGCTTCCTTGCAAATAGCATCTCACTGATCCTTAAATATCCAGAGGCTTGTATTTTAAAAACATTGATGCTGCTGCAGGCAAGGTGATTGCAGCCATTAGTTCCTCTTTATGTCAGGGGAGGATCTGGCATCAAAACCCCAGAGGATTCCTAAACTGCTTCGCCAATGCCTTAGAAACAGAAAGTCCTTATCGCATTCATAGGAGGAAAATCACTAAAGTGGGAAACTTCTCCTTCATTAATCTGTCTGATGAATTGGAAAATCAAAGCAATTGTAAATGAGAAATATTGCCTAGTTTTCTTATTTTTTTGAAGTGTTTTACACCCTGCATGCTTGGTTCACATTTCATACATTCTTCCTGGTAGCCATGAAGAGTGAGCTGGGAGACTGCTAAACTGTGATCACGCAACTTTATGGTTTCTTTTTTAGTCATCTGATGTTTTACCTGGTGTCAAAGATGCTTATAAAATGGATGTCTCGCCTTTCTGAAGCAGAGCCAACTTTTTCAAACCAAACAGATGTGCTGTTATTACTAACCGTAATTATTAAATAGTAATTGCATGGCCTTAAGCTTTAATAATGTTTAAAATATAAATTGCAGGGAAAACTACCACCAACAAAGAATACTTCTGATATAGCGAAACAGTCTTTAATGCCAAAGTTACAATGCAGAAAGCCATATCTCCAGCTGATCCACACTTAGGGAAGTAAAAAATGCACAGCTGATTTTCTACTAATTTACCCTAGTTTATTTGAGCTAACACAATGGAAAAGGTCACTCAGCCGACTTCAGGACCTGTCATCTGTGTTAACAGTTTTAAAGCAATTCTTGAGAGAAAACCTCATTGGGAATGTGGAATAGAACAGAAATGAGCATGGAATACAACATGTGTTTCTCAAATACTATTGCTCACTACTCTCGCTGTTTGTCTGAGAACAGACAGTAACATGTAGGAAAATTACTAAAGATGGAGAAGTTGGGTTAAGAATAAAAATTCTTTCTTTGCAAAGAAGAATGTGTTTCATTCAGAGCAACTCCAGTTCAATGAACTTTTGCTGAATTTAGAGGGGAATTCTGGACAGCTCTGAGGTTCTTGGTGGATCTGCCTGGATCTTGAAGAACTGGAGAACTGGAGTTTCCCAGCCCTGTGGCTCTGGGAGCAGTTCATGTGGCAGGAGAATGCAGGGGCTGAAGATCCCATACATGTGTGGGAACTGCTCATTTACTCTGTTTCTTATTACATTCTTAGCTTTTGAAGGTGGTGGTGAAACTGACTGCCAAAATGTTACATTTGCTGTTTCACATTGCTGGCTTTAACAGATTTTAAGTGTTTGCTTCCAGAACTGCAGTGAGAGACTTGGGTGATGAGGATACCCCCATCACCAGTTCTGTTTTGCCCCACTCTTCTCCCCTGCCTTTCTACAGCCTTTATTACTTGCTGAAGATAGTGTCTGTCTGTCCTGAACTTCACCTTCTCTTCCAGCTGCTTTGAGTCATGAACTCCCTTTCCCCTTCTTTGGAGCCTCCTCTGGTTACTGGATGTTGGTGATAGGCTTTGTAAGTGCCTGGAGAAATCTGCAAGAGCCATGGAGTGGGGAGGGGGCAGATGGCTGTGGTAGTGAAGGCAGCAGCAGATGCTTTGCAGTGACTCTCCAATGTGGTGGAGGGACCTCTTGCCATGGCTACAGCTGCATCCTTTTGTCAATAAATAAACGCAGGCTACAAGGCCTGCCCCTCACTCACAGTTTTGCTGCCTAGCCTGTCATAGCAAGCCGCCTTGCAGAAGGGAATTTTACAGATGAATTCAGAACACTGGGAATAAGCTGCATCCTGACCCCTCTTCATCACCAGAGACATATCTCTATGGGCAGATGGAAAGAAGTTTAGGCATTTTCCTAGTGCTGTGGTCCAGGACCTACACAGTTTTATGAGCATGTGCACAAGCAAATGTTTACTGGCCTGTAGACAACATGGTCTGTGGGCAGAGTGAATTTGGGTTTGTCTACCATCTTTCTATGTAGAATGCTTAACATTAGTCACATTCATTTTCCTTCTAATTTAGCTAAGAGGGTGAAGAGGAAAACAACAGGAGTCGCTGGAGTTCTGTCTACATGAAGAATCTTTTTAGCATTAACACCAGTGCATTTCAAGTGAGAGATTAAATCCAAGTGTTTGAGAAGACATGTTCAGGGTCAGTCAGGTGGGAGTGTTCATCGCTCGTAACGTGATGCATTGAGAGGAGATAGAAATACTGTATTCCACACAATTTTGCCTGGTGTTTGAAAGGGTTCTGTTCCAACACGGGAGAAGCAGAACATCTCTGCACAAAATGCCTGGAAAGCAAGTGTTCACACAAAACGGAGCTCTGTATCTTGCCATGCCTGTAAGTAGGAATCTCCACAGACCAGTGTATCAAGAATGATGTTAGCAAGGCAAACTACAACTTGGTTTCACATGTGCAATGTCTTAAAGTATTGTCAGACTTATTTCTAGCTTGGAAAAATAGATGTGATTGAGTGTCTTCCATGGGGGTGAGCTGACGAGTGAAATGGATGCCTTGAACGTACTGCCTCCCTGTGTAACATGTGGTACACCAGCCCCAGTATTGATTGTCTTACGCAGAGCTTTGTCAGCAAGCAAAAATGCAGAAGATGTTACATTAACAATATATCTAAAATTCAATGCCTTTTAATAACTGCTTTCATGATCGTAAGTCTTTGGCTGTTATTTCTGCCTGTCTTGCTAGTGTGTTAGATTTTCTTCCCTTGATTGGTTAGGATTTTCCAGAATGTTGTAGGTGAAGTTGCCTACCATTTGTACTCCTTGCAACCCTACTGAATCATCTTGTCAGATGCACCTTCTTTCCCATCCTCCCCAACAGCCTGAGACAGTTCACCAGGTTTGGAGTGAGGCTATTCCTGCAGCTTCCAAAATATGTGTTTCTCATGTTGACACTGCTCTGAGAGCAGGACCATGGAAACATAAGTGTGCATGGCTTTTGGTAGCAATTAATTAGTAATCTATATCCAATTTGAAGCTCGGTTTAGAGAGTCCAGCATTGCTTTCTCCATAGTTTTACCTAAACTTCAAAGAAATCCCAAGTGAGTAGGTAGGTATCAGCAGAATATGTTTGGGACACAGCTGAGCTGACCTCTAGGCTTGAAGTTGAACAGGCTTTCTGTTTAGACTAAATGATGAGGGGTGTGTGCTTTGTGCCCCCTAGAAAAGCAAACTCATTCTCTTTTACTGAAACTTTCCCACCCTGTCTGCATAACAAAACATTCATTGAATGGGGAAAGGACTCAGCAGTCCTCCTTTCCATAGTGAGTGCCCTAAAAACGGTACTGAGGAATCTTTCTAGCTTGCTGTGTCAAGACCATGGTTTTTTTTAGGGTAAATGAAACAGTATTGATAGAAGAGACTGACAAACCCCACTACAAATACCCTGTAGCCAGGAGCAAGGACATTTAACTCACATAGGAGATAGCAGACTGGTAGTCCTTCCCCCGTTACTGTTTAATTATTTGTGCAGCTTCAACAAAAGGGACTAAGACTGCCATGTAAGTCACTTTTGTCAGGGGAGAGATCCCTACGTTTTTATATAAGAAGGAAGTCATCCCAGTTGCTTTGATGAATAATCCAGTTCTCTAATTTCTTTTCAAATTTAAACAATTACCTGAAATGAAATGTTTCCTGTACAACATGTCCCGGTTTTGGACATAATTTTTCTGTCCAGAAGGCAGTCTCGGCACTTACTGGCAAGTCTGTGAACCAATGTATGCACTAGAAATTGGTTCAAGTGACAGCCTAAAGATCTTGATGTAAACTTTCACGGTGTCATGCAGTACAATATTGAGATCATCAATCTAATTCTAAATTAAATAGTCCATAGTCTAGTACATATAAATTTTGTGTGACTGCAGTACCTAAATATTCTAGTACGTTTATATAGTTCCCAAATAAATGCAGATTTTTAAACTCGGATTAGTGCACATGTAGTTAGTGCAGATTATTTTAACTCAAAAACTAACTGGAGAAGGGATCAACATTTTTTTCTAGTATTGTTTGGAGAGGAGCTATCAAGTGTTTTCTAGTTTAAACCAAACCTGACCCAAGTTCTGGTCAGACTTCCAGCCCAGTAATTTTTCAGCAGCAGTCTACAATTATACTTGAAAATATTAAACTAATCACTCATATTTCTTTTCTATGCTAGAAAATTCCTCAGGGGAAGAATCCTTTGTGCCTCCATGAGAAAAAAAAATGAACTAGCCAGATTCCCTCCATCCAGAAATGATCCAGAGTTCCTAAGTATTAAGCATTGTAGGGCAAACTTTAGCAAAGGTTGCTGTATCCTTACTTACAACGGGCTTTCATTCCTTATCTTGATTTTATGCAGGATCAAGTAAAGACAGTGCCAAATATGTTTAGTTTTCAAATAAACTGATGGAATAGAGCTGTGTTTAGGACTTGGTTAAAGAGGATACTTCATCTGAACTGAGCATATGTGTGAGCAAAGACGACAAACTGTTACTTATGACTTCGCTCAGCTATTGAAGCCAGGCTGACCAAGTGTATTGATGAAGAAAGTTACCTCTCAATAAATATGTAAATGTGGGTGTCTGTAGTTGAAGAAGATGGGGAGAGAGAGTCTCTAAACTAATACAAGGTTGATTTCTACAGGTAGCAGTTCCAACTCAAGCATAACATTTTCCTCTCAGCTAGCATGCTAGAGGGTTTGTGTGCTCTGACCTTTACCTGATCTGACTTTATGACTGTGTGTCTCCCACTGGTGTTAGTGGGAAGCAGCACTGCTAATGGTCTCTGTCAGTGTGTTTGCACTGGAGAGACAGCCAAGCTAGCTGTAATTAAGATAGAATAGCAGAAGCAGTCTAGCTGTGGTCATAAAGAAACTCCATGCTTTTGTGGGAATCATACTTCCATCAGGCTGTCCTGCTGGTTTAGAAATAGCTTATGCTTTGCTCCACCAGTGCTTCCCACCTGGTGATCCAAAGATGCTCCCTGAGGCATAGATTGGTCCATGAAATGACTGGAATTGCTTTCTTTTCTTAACATAAATGTGCATTTCTCTACAAAGCAGTGCGAGAAAATAAAAGGAATGAATGAACACTCATAATCTGCTCTAATTTTTACTTGTTTATAAAGAAACAGTTGCAACAATACAGTGAGTCGCTGTGGCACAAGATGGGCAGTGATTTCTCAGGTTAAAGGAGGCTGAGAAACACTGTTCAACTCTATGCTGTTGCAAATGGCTTGTATCATATATCCTCCCAGAAGGAAAATGTATTTTTAAGCCTGACGTTGAGAGAGGAGGAGTGACTGGATAGTGGAAAAGACGTCTTTGTACAATTTATAACAACGAAGAACGCTATTTGGAAAACGTTTCAGAATTTGTATTTTTGTGTTAAGGACCATACAAATCTAAATGCAGAGTGGCAGGTTGGAGTGGGAATAGTGGCACTTTGTGAGCCATTTCTGGCTGTCCTTAGTCCTCTTGTCATTCTCTACCGAGCTGTCAGCTCCTGTGGCATTGAACTATCATTTCCAGGACCTCTGATTTGGTGTAAGGGTAGCCGTTCCTTTGAAGGAGAGTAGGTTTTATGCTAGTAGTTCAGAAAGGACCATAGAAAATCGCTGCCTACCTCAATCTAATTTGCTGCCAGTGCTTTTTTCCCTAGCTATTTTTTAATGGGGTGTGTGATTAGTGGGGAAACAAAGTTGACTTACATTTACAGATTGCATCATCACTCTTGAATACCAGGAATCCCCAAGGCTCTGGCACTGCTCTCGGTGAAACAGCAGGCTTTTCTGAATGGCTTGCATTTCTCCTGCCATTAATTCTCCTTTAGCTTTTTCTGCTTGTCTGTTTCCCTTTGCTCATCTAGTAACCTAAACTAACATTCCTTACCTCCCTCAGGTCTCTTTGATTTTAGATTTTTCCCTGCAATTACTCATCTGTATCATGAGAAAACTGTGTCATGAGAAAAGCAGGTTTACAGCATTACCAGTGCAAAGGTTGCTTATGTAAAAAAGAAAGGTCTAGCTTCCCAATTAATTGGCAGCATTGTGGAAATTTGCTTATTGAGGAGGTTACTTGGAAGGCTTTTTATTGTATTATTCTCTCTTTGCACCTTCTCTCTTAATTTTAACCTGAATATGTCTTCTGGTGCTGTATCATGTGGGTTAGTGCAGTCCTTTGCAGAATATGTTGCACATTAAATCCAGAACACAGTGACATTTAGGCACACGTGTGCAGATCCTGCAAAAGGATAAGAGGTCTAAGCAGCTCAGTGTTTTTAATTTTGAGCCAGTAAATGTCATTTCTATTTATTGTTTATCTGTTGTCAAATTAAAGGCAGAGAGCTTTTGCTCTAAATGTAAACCTTAAGTAATGAACTCTGGGAGACAGAAACATAAAATTTTCCATGGTGGATCAGACTATTTTGCCATTGTCTGTAGTATCCTAACACTGTCAGTGACTAGTAGCAGAAAGATAAAGTAGGAAAGGGGGGACATGACTTATTTTATAGTAACTTTTTAAAGTAACTTTGTGGTCACCTGGACAAAGCACTCTTGACTCATGCCTGGAGCTTCCAGACATATAATAATAACAGCTTTTAAAGATAATATGATTTTTCTTTTCATTTTGTAAAATTCAAATGCATAAAAACTTTCCCCTTCATCCACATCCATGCCATTAACCTTACTCTCAGTCTGGACTTACTGGTGTAATGTTATTGTCTACGTATTTAGGTAGAGGTTTTGAGAAAGTGAAAGCACAGAAATGGTGCTAGGCTTGATGACTCCCACAGAACTAAGCCACTCACAATACATGTACCATAGCTGACAGGAAAACTTAGTCCAAATCAGGGTATTTGAGATTGTGCATGGTACCTGATAATGGGCATGTATCCTTTATGATGTTAAAACGGGGTTAATGCAGCTTGTATTTTATAGTTCTCGCAAACAGTCTCTGCCCTTGCTGTGTTCAGGCTGTTCTCTCCCTGGTGTACCAGCAGGAGGAAGGAGCCATCTGAAAGGTCCTGTACAGCCTGATTGCAGTAAGTTTGGCCCAGATGCCATTGAGCCATGTAAATCCACGGGTATGGGGTTTTTCCTGTTTTCTTTTGTCTTCTTTTTTTCTGCATATTCCTCAAGAAGAGGTTCAGTGGGTTTCCTCCACCCAATCTTGTTAGCTTTAAAAGTCCAGAGTGGGAGGCCTTGAGAAAGCCTTTGTTCAAGATCCTGGCAATGGCAGTCATGGGTGGCCGGCAGTACTGTGTTTACAGTCTTAGCTGGAGTGGTAGACACGACTGTGGATGAATGATGGGAGGGATGAGTGACAGGAAGAGGTTCTGCAGGGCACAGAACCTCAGCTGAGTAGCTAATTCTTCATATAAGCTTCACTTTCCATCTCTTGAGCTCTTTACTGCTAGTACATGCTTGAAGACAGCTGCCCCATGAATTCCCTAGTGGGCTCCTAACCGTAGGAGAGTGCTGTGTTGTTATTGCAAAATAAATACAGTTTATTACTATTTGCATGACTTTTTAGTTTGTATGTAAAATTTTTAGTGTACTGTGCAAAACTATCCAATTATTTCATAATCAATTAACATTGCCAGCTTTCCTACCTTAAACTGAGGAGCTCATGCTACATAATTTCAGCCTAATGAATCCTATAACATTCTGTGTCTTGACCCAAAAGTTCCTCTTACCCTACTTTGCCCTGAGTCCCCATGTCCTCTGATGCCCAGGACAGAATGTCAGTTTGGAATAAAGCGATAGCACAAAATACATGGACATTGAAGGAGGTGATGGATCCAAGGGCATGACAAGCTTCTATTTCTGTACTTACTGAATAAGGAAGTAAGCAAGCCAACCCAAAAGTCCTTAGTGTTTGAAAGGATAACACCAAAAATTGCACAGCATGGAAGGGTGATATTACAGTCTAGTGATGCGGAGGGCAGGCAGCATCGAACGCTGTAGGAATTAGGAAGTCCACAGCAGATGCTGGAGTTGTATCTACTGCTTTCTTGCTGAGGTGGGTGAGTTAGAGGATGACAGCTGAGATTTCTTGCAAGATGGTTCTACTTATGGCTGCAGCTGGCAATGTCGTAGTGCCAAAGATAATAAAAGATTTAATCTAGAGGATGGTTTGGCACAATAACAAATGGGTGCAAAACGGGCTCTGAATAAATTGAGATGGAAAAAGGTTCTAACCATTAGATGCATCAGGTTCTGGAGCAACTCTCAAGGTGAGGCATTGAGGAGGGGGAAATAGGATATCAGTGGTTCTGAGTGGTGTGTTGCTGCCATTTGATGGATACTGTAGGGTGTTAACAGCTGGGTTTGCAAGGGACCGGGTTCTGAGGCAGGGGCCGGATTCCCAACCTGTCTCCTGTGTTCTCATCTGTTTTTCTGGTTCTGATCCTTTCCCAGTCAGGACAACAATAATGATCAACCTTTTCCAATTTTTAACAAGGCAAGATACCTGAATTGTGAACCAGCCTCTATCTTAGTCTTAGGCATCCAATGCTGTAACAATATAATGCCAAGACACCTTAATAAGCCCCTGTTTACTGTCTGACCCTGAATCATGATGGTCAAGTCTGTTATTTAATAAATGTTGGAATAACACTATTTCCTTTCTATCTGCTTACTCAGCCTTCCTGACAGGCAGGGAGAACAGGTCTAACTGGCCAAAACCATGGCTTGTGTCTGACATTTATTGCAATAAAATGTGACATTCTGAAATCTGCCATTCAGATCTTGTAGAAATGCAAAATGATCTGGGTCTGGCCACCCTGGAGACTCAAAGTACAAGTAAATATGCCCATACTTAGATGGGATGTTAACAGCTTCTATAAAAATTCAGGTGGAAGAACTCTTCAGTTTTTACCATGATTTCATATGTTTTTGTATTTCTGAAGTAATTATTTTTTATTTGTAACAAAAAAAGATATCTGTATTCTTTGTCTCTTCTCAGAAAATTACAAGTCCCACTCATTTAAAGTCAATTTTTCTTAAGCCAGGAAGACTCAGTAGCCTCCACTATGGCATTCAAATGCTGTACTTTCAGATAAAGAGCAAGACTTCTATCAACTCAGTAAAAGTCAGTATTCAACAATAGCTCTTTTTTGGAACCACAATGAAATATGCCTACTGTGTCTAAAAAATGGGTTATTTTAGCTCCAAATTGCCACTTGCCTCCTACTCAGTATTCTGACACTTGGGATTATTTCTGCTTCATCCTTGAAAGCTTTCCCAGTACATATTAAGCAAGCTGAAACTCATAACCAAAGTCCTGTCCTTGCATGACTTTCTTCTCTCATTTAAAAAAAGCCAAACAAAAAACCCCCAATGAAATTTTTTCCTCTTTCCTGATGGTCTATGTAGCTAGCACCTTAATGAGTCATCAGACTTTTCAACTGATAATTTGTCAATTAGATTTGTCTCTCCCCATCTTTTTTTACACATGAAGTATAATGATCTATGCTGAAAGGTTAAACCATTTCTTTTGAATTTATGCCACTCCATAGTATAAGCCAGGTCACCTTAATACCCATTACTTTATAAAGTCCAACTGCTTTAATGTGTGTACTTCTGGCAGTGTTATGGTAAATACGTTTGTCATTCAGGAAGTGTGCTGTATAATATCTTTTTTTTTTTAATCTCCAGATTTGTGCCTGTACTCAGACTTTTGTTTTCTCATCCAGTTTAAAACTTGGTTTTGCCTTTCATCCCTTTGTGACCTTCCAGGGAGAGTTTCCAGAACTGTAGTTATGTCAACTCTTTAGGTCTGGTGCCTCAAACCAAAACAATCTTAATGCTTCCCATATAAGAACAAGGATGGGAGAGTTTTACACATCAGAGCAAAATCCCATTTTATTTGTTGTCTAGCATGCCCATTTGTTTTCGAAGGTCCTTGTAGCTGACTACTCTGCTATCAGGACTATAAACCTTTATTGTGGCTCTGAATTCAGAGAAGCTTAGACATACTTGAAGAATTTCATTTACAGTCAGTACATGAAGACACTTAAAAACTAAAGTTTTTTTGGAAGAGCTGTTTAGTTTGCTCTCAGACAGTGCTGCTGGTCTACAGGAGAACACAGAGGAAGGCTGTCTCAATCTGACATAACAGATAAAGGTCTTCCCAAACATAAAAATTTTTCAAAATCTTAACATTTCAACATTAAAGAAATGTTTAAAAATAGCCATACTGCTATTTTTCATGCTGCCCTCTCAAAATGTGAGTGAAACAGTCTCATGAATATTAATATGAAAATTCTCAGAGTGGGAGAGACAAGGAGGAGAGAAGAGTCCTATCCCTGCCTTTATAGAATTTAAAGACTCCTTCTTAGACTTAGATAAAAATAGAAACCTTTTGGTGTTTGGAAGTTTCTTTTTTGAGACTGGACTTGCAGTAGAGTGTAAGAGAGTTAGGGAGCCACCTCTCACTGAAATTCAGTGTGAACTGACAACACCAATTTTTTTAACCTCTTCGGAAAAGCCCAGCTTTAAGTCTTCTTTTTTTTCCCTCCCTTCCCTTCCCTTCCCTTCCCTTCCCTTCCCTTCCCTTCCCTTCAACTGAACGCGTTGCTAATACCAATAATGGATAGTTGCGGCCCGGTTTCCTGCACACACTTACTTGTCCTCTGTCTCTGACTCCCATCAATGCTGTGTACATGACTTTCAGAAAAAAACAGCATTATCGGAAAAAAGGATGGTGAGGGAAAACAATCCTAGTCCCATCCCTTCCCTTCCCTTCCCTTCCTTTCCTTTTCTTCAGAAAGTCCAAATAATTATTGTCTTCCTCCTACTACTCCCTTCTACTTATTTGGAGAGACTGTGATTTGTACTGCCATGGAAGTGCTACATTTTTATGAGTTATGTTCTCTCTCTGTGCATGTGTCGAAAGGAAGGGAGATCATCTGGGAGGATGCATAACTTGTTTTCTCACAGTTGCTGCCTTTCTCTTTCTTAAAACTGTTTGCTTGGGCTGTTCTTTCTTACTGTGTGTTTATCATCCAAAGTAAATTTCACACCAATCATTTTTATCTAAAGTAAAGGTCCTGAAGAAATGTGCAGAAGTTTAACATAATTTCTACTCTCTTGCAGCTTAGATATCACACCTGAGGAAACGAACCCTGGAAGCCTCTGTATTTGATTGAGAGGCTGGGTTCTTTTTTCTGTTCCCTGGCTTTCATTTCAAGCAGTAAAAATCTCCCTATAAGCAGACTACAAGAGCCAAGATTCCCTATGGCAGAGACAGACAACTTAATACATTTGGATAATTCAGGTTTCTTAGCTGGCTCTCTGTTATTTTCATCTTCCCCCAGTCAAAATAAAGAATGAAAAGATTTTCAAGATGAAATCCTGCCCTTGTTTAAAGGCCACTGCAAAGCTCCCATTGCCTTTAGCTGGCCTAAGATATCTCTCTAAGCATTTTTAATCATTTACTCTTCTTTCTGATGTTTTCAAGCAGGAGAACATCACAGTCATTAAAAATGTCCCACAAGACTAAGAAATGATCTGGGAGCAATTCCATCCCAGAGAGGCAACGGTTGATATTCCAGCCCTACTACAAGCAGAGTCTGAGAGGGCTTTTTAACCCACATTTATACACAGCGAGTGTTGAGCACCGGTCTACTTTGCAGCCTGTTGTGAGTAATAGCTAGTCAAATAATAATTTGTCTCTTAAAAAATGTTAGTTCAATTGAAACAGTGATATGACTGCTAACGACATGCACAGAGGTATATGTGGTCCTCTGCTATACTCACCTTCTCTAACCACCAGTCATTTAGATCTGCTTTCCTCTGTCCCAAGATGATGACATTAGGACCAGTCATGTGATGTGATGTAAGGTTTGGTATAGTGGTCTTTCGTTACAGGGCTACTGCCTTGGTTTTTTGCAGATCCTTTTGCTAAAGAATGGTGGGGACTTGGAGGGAAGGTCTGAATAGTGCATAGTCACAAGGTGATGTCCTGCTCCTGCAGCAAAGATTCTTGGCAAGTAAAGTAGCTGCTGTGGGTGACAGATCCTTGAGATCAGGCTCTGAGAAAAAAGAAATGATTGGCAGAAATTATCTTTAAAATAGGGATTTTGCTGCTCTCTACCTTTCTGTGAATACTGTTATAGCCTAAAAAATCCAGCCAGTGCCTGTAGCTGTTATTTCCCAAGGGTCCTAGCAATTCTAGCCCTCTATAAGCAGGATTCAAATTAAAAAAGAATGAACACAGGTTGTGAAAAAATTCTAGTGTGGGTGGAAACTATTGTTGTGTACCTTTTGGAGTCATATTGACATTTTTCCTTAATTAACAAAAGATTAATATGAGAAGTGTGTTGGATTTCAGGGACTAACTAATCGAAAGATTTTCTGGAAGAAAAAAGATACTTTCTGCTTTAACCAATTGAAACCTCGGTGCAGAGATAACAGGCTTGTCAAAGAGAACTGGAATTACAGAGCAGGCATGTTGCCATGCTCATGGTTATGACCTGAACTCAAACCAGACAAAGGAGGCTGATTCTGCTAATACGGGTTTTCTTCTTATGGAATCTTATTGGACTGAAAGTCTGCGTATGAACATGCTGTTCTTCACGGCCAGAAGGAGGGTAATGGATGGAGGTCAGGGAGTTCAGTCAGTAATTCCTTTGGGATAGTGCAGCTCATTAAGCTTAAAAAGAGTAGGGGAGTTCCAGGCATGACAGTTTCTGACTGTCCCACTTGCGTTTGCCACTTCAAGAGCACTGGATGCGTTCGCAGTTGAACTTTCAATAGCAGCTAATAGTGAATCAGTCACTAAAGCTTTCAGAGCAGTAGGGCCTTTGGAAAGGAGGAAGCTGAGGAGAGAAGGACCCTGAAAAATAAAATAAAGGAGGAGGGAATTCTCAGTGTCTAGTCCCTGGCAGAATTAAGATTTCACTCTGTGCGTGGCAGTTTGAAATAAAGCGGACTAAGCCGGCTCCTTTTCTTGAAAACTCCTTACAGTGAATCCCAACCATGTGCTTACTGTTCTCACTGGAAATGAAGCATCAGGGAAGGTCAAAAAAATCTGTTTGCAGAGAAGTGTTCTAATTAGTCACTTTCTGCATCCCCACGGCACTACTCTTGCAATGACATTGAGACAGGAGTCAGGTCTGTCCAGCAGCATCTCGAACCATCTGCTTTCATATGGCTGGTTCTGCTTCATTTATTTTGACTCCTCTACATTCCATCTGACTTCCAAATTTGTCCTTGGCTCTGGCTATCCAAGCGCATGTCTAGACATGTGAGTGTGCTCTGGTAATGACACATACCTTTCCTTGGGGATGATGTAATTTTTCCCATCAATCCTAGTTTTGGTGTAGAATTTAGTACTACCAATCATTCAGATGAAGCATTGATAACATCTGCTCATCCTCTTTTTTCCTAGTCTTGTCTCTCCTTCCAAGGACCATCTGTTTCAGACTACTTGCACTCTTTTGAAATGGCTCTTTTCCTTTTAGTTTTTGTTCAGAGTTTTATTCCTGTCTTTCCATCAGGCTCTGTAAAGCTCTACGTTTTTCCAGTTCTGATGACTGTCTATCAGTTTTGGATCTTTCCAAAATGTCACATTCTCGTGGTTGTGTTGTGCCTTAATTCTCTTTCAGTGCCTTGCCTTTACTTAGTCTTTCTTACTCTCTCTGCTCCCAGGAACTCTCTTCAACACTGTTCTTAAGACATCTGATGATAATGTTTTGGTCTAACAGTGACACTTGCAAAGTCTGCATGCTGACAGATATCCCCAGGGTGAAGTGTAAACTATATATGCTGTTATATTCAGTGAACTACAGTGTTGTTTTGTTTCTTTTTTCCAGTTCTCCTATCTTAAACTAAATACATCTTTGTCTAATCACTACTAAAAGAATTAGTGCCATTCCACAGATGCAGAGTCTTTTTGGGGGGGAAAAAAAAAAATCTGTTCTTCAGAAATATTTTCAGAACTGCCTAAGTGACTGTTGAAATTTGCTAGACATGTTCTCCTAATATAACCTTTATTAAGCCAAGATATGATGCTAAAAGCTGTGTGTTAAAGGCTCTTCATTTACCCATGAATCTTTTGATAGAGAGAAGAGCATATATTATCTGTTTCACATTTCACATTGGTTTTGCTCATCAGAGAGAAGGTAGGCTTTATACCCAAATGGCGTGTTTGGAAATCAGGAGAATTAGGGCTCGTTCTCCGTGTACCCTGAAATGTGCTTAGTGCTCTTTGGCTTGTCATGCACTAGGTACTACAATAATACTATCTTCAGCCATCAAACGTTCAAAGGTTTGCTTCCTAAACACTTGTAGATTCTGCAGTGGAAAGTCCTGCATGAAGCTTATGGTTAATTATGTCCAACATAAAGAAAAAGTACTGTAATTCTACATCATGGTTTTTTCAGCTGTTCTTGCAGGTAATGTCCTGGTTGCATCCCAGTGCAAAATCCTGTCTGGATTTCTCATGTGCATTTCAGTTGGAATAAATGCCATGAGTTTAGTCACACAGAGGAAGTATTCACAGTGTTGTTCTTCAGGCAATTCATTCAGATGATTAAGTTAGGAGGCTGGTCTCCTTAAACTCCCTCTACAGTCGGTGGAGTGGGAGGCTCCTCCAGATGACAATTGATAGCAGGAGCTTAACTAATGTGTCTGAGGCTATATCTGTACTGATAAAAAGGGAGAGGTAGAATAGATTGCACCCACATTGCTTATGGCAGTTTTTTTCTAGGACCAACTAGGCCCCTTCTCATAGCATTGGGCACGGCTGGATAGTCTTCTGGCCAGCATGCAAGGGCTAGATGGTCTTAAGACATAAGAATTTTTTCCCTCGGTTCAAATTGCCTCTGATTGGCCCTGACTGACTCCCATACTGATGCTTTCATGGGCATGTAGCGTTTGATGAGTGTTTGGTGGTGAACCAAAGTGTTACAAAATATTAGCATACTGTCCAGACAGAGTGGCCCCTAGCTAGAGTGAACCAACACTGGACTGCAACTTGGAGGGGACTAGTAAACTCAATCCAGAACAAGCCTGGGAGCAAACTGAAATACATGAAATAAGAAGGTATAGAACACTAGGATGCAGAGGTAAATACCTAAGGTGGATTTTCTGTGGTTTTTTTTTTTTCCTTTTTTCAGAGAAGCAACAACTGAATTAAGCTGTGATCTTTCTGCTGTTGCTAAACCATGCCCAAGTCACCAACCCCCCCGGCTCTTTTCCTTTGATTCTTCACAGGAGTGCTGAACACCAGACTTCAGCTCTGAGGTATAGTGCTGCCCCTGTTCTGGGTGGAATGATTAATGTGGAAAAATTACAAAATAGTGAGGAAGACAGATGGAAACATTACAGGATGCTTTTTATGTAGTTAAACCAAGGTTTTGTTTCCTGGCTGTCAGCTCCCCTCTCTCTGGACTCTTGGCTCTGTCTCACCTCTCTTCCCATCTGGTCATGTCCTGATTTCCCTCTGGAGCTGCCAAGTTTCAGCCTAAGACTGGGCTGAGACTTTAAGCTCTTTAACATTTCCAGGCTGCCATGTGCAGTCGTATTGGTGGGAGTAGGCTCTCTGTGGATTAATGTCTACCTGCTGGAAAGTTAATCACCTCTTCGCTCCTTCATCTTCCTCCTTTGTCTTTCTCAGAAGTGGTGCCTCACTATGCAATGCCAGGGCTTGCATGACACTCCGCAGTGAAGGCTTTATACCAAGTAGCATGGAGGAAGTAGCATCTACAAAGACACAATGACAGTTCTGAGCATGAATGTGATTATAATGACCAATCCTAAATACCTGTTTGCTATTTACATATACTGTAGCTCTTGACTACTACAACCGTCATGGAGAGCACTCCATTGTGCTAGGCAGAGAATGAAAATGGTTCCTGCCATGGAGAACTTACAATCAAAGTACAAGACAGAGCCAACAAGTGGCTATTGTAAGCAGGTAGTGAAAATACATGCTGAAAATAAAGGTGTGCATTTGAATGTATTTCTTTCTTCTCTTCCTTTTTTAGCCAAGTACAAGACTGTCAGTGGAAGGGTGAAGCAGTTCCAGCTTAGGGTCATTACAGTGTTTCTGAGTTCCTTTAGGTAGCTGTGTTATTTTTATTCTTAAAAAAAAGCTGGTTTGAACAGTACTGTAGCAGGAGCTTTGTTGTCCTTCACAGTGTAACTTTGCAGTTGATAACTGGAGAAGGGAAAAAATGGATGTGGAAAAGCCACTTGGGTCTAAGCACTTTTGGAAACCCAAACAGGTTTTTTAATAGTGGTTCACTAGCTTCTTGACTCTTCAGTGTTCCAAGCTTCAACTGCAGTATCATAACAGCAAATTCAGATTGCATTGAATTCTTTGTTTTACTCTTTCTCCTCTCTTCCTCCAGAATTCAACTACTCATACACCCCTTCTATGCTGCTCTTTTTCTTTCCCTTTTCCCCTTCTATTCCCTTTGCTGCTTCTTAGATCTAATTCTAAAGTGCTGTTTTGGTCAAAATTTATGTAGAAAGCAGAGTGCTTTTCTTCTCCATAATCATCATGATATAAGATACACTGACATGGATCCCCCTCACTCCCTAGAGTTTGCTTCATTGCATTTCGTGTGAAATATGTGAGTAAACATTCAATGGGTCAGAGAGAGGGTCTATCACTCCCTTGCTCTGTGAGAGTCACGCTCTATCCATTCAGCCAAGGATACGTCAATGGGAAGAAATTACATCTCAGGTTTTGCAGCAAAACAATAAACTGTTTACCAAGATCAACCTGTGGTAAATGATGTTCATTTATTTAAAAGACACCCTGCGTTTCTGAGTAACTTGGATGTGAACAGTAGCACATCACAGACCAGATGGAGCCCTCAGGTGAATAAAGCTGTATGTGTATGTAACTTTGAAGGGAGCGGAAGTATGTTGTCACCTTTTCACAGAGGTGGAAAGTGGGAACATGGAGACCATATTCTCTGCCTAAAGCCACATTACTAAGTTTGCATCAGAGCTGGGAAGTTTCAACGTTTTTCACTCCTAGTCTTGTATTTTAACCACAGGATCATCCTTTCCCTTGTTGGTATTATGCTCTGAGACGCAGCAATGCTAACGTGGAACAGAGGCTCTAATTCTGGATCTTCCTAGATTCTTCTTTACGTCCTAGATTAGGTCACAAGTTCTGGGTCAAGCTCTCAAAGGTTAAAGACCTTATCCAGCTGGATCAACGATGCAAGGAAATTTATTCTTCTGTGTGGCTTAATTGTTGTGGAATGGTTTTCTTTCTCTTCCCACTGCATTCCTTGTCTGTTTACAATTTATTTTCTGTCTCATGTAACATAATGATTCGTACTTTATACTATACTAGAGAAGCAAAATTTAAATTTATTTGTGTAAAATGAATAGTGACCTCATTGTCTTTTAGTGCTCTTGCACACTTTTCAGTTCCATAGGCATAGCATAAGCTTGTCTTCAAGAGCAAAGGAGAAACTGGTTTCATTCTGCTGGCTGACATAAGGTACCACATGAAGGCCTGTGATGCCACTGTGTTGAGTTTCCCATTCTTGTGGGGGAAAGTCTCTGGAGGAGGAGCAGAGGATGGCAGTTTGCAAAAGACTTTTCTTCAGAATTTACTTTTACACTTTTGGCTGATGGACAGGTGATGTACACCACAAACACAGTGCAAGTCCTAGAGCTTATTTGTTTGGAAGGCGTTTTTTACTCCAGCAGCTCTGCGTTTAGGTGGCTGTAGGGTCTGCTTCATTGTAAATTGTCTCAATTTCTCTAAGGAATATCTTGTAAGAAGAAAGTATTCTCACAGTGGGAATGATTCAAGGCAATAACAATGACAATGCTTTTTCTTCATAGGGCACCCCAAGGCAGTTTCAGAGATACAGTGAATCCAGGACATACAAGGAAGTCTGCTGTCCCCTCTGTATGACCTTGCCTTGGAAACCTCAGGTATTTGGTATGATACCTAGCTCAGGAGAAAAGAAAGACGGCAAAATTACCACCTGTGCCAAAGTGGAAAGGGAACCTCATGGACTGTAAAGACTTGTAAGTTGGGTAATTCCCACCTTGAAGAGGAGCTGGTCCATGTTGAGTTAAATAAGACACAGCTTTTCCTGCTATTTTCTGCTATAAGAAGTTAAAGAAATAGAAAGATTCAGTGAAGCAGAAATTATGTTTTTCAAAAGGCTTAAACAAATTAAGGTTTAAAGCAAGATAATAAAATTTATATGAGATGTTTTGACATGTTTTATAATGCAAGTGATACCTAACGCCAGCAGATAAGCACATTCATATTTAGCTTGGAGGCTTCAGTCCATTTGCAGTGTGCATTAATAGCTTATAAAGCATGTACTTTCATATTGTTATTATTGCTTAAATGGGCCTTTTCCAGGGAAGTTTTCTCAATATTTTTCTGAGATAGCACTGATTTAATAAAGTTTACTCCTGTGGCTTATGGTTGAAGAAAATTGTCAAAAAAAGCATGGGCAAAGGGTGGTATAAGCAAGAATAATTTCAAAGGAAAAAAGGGATGTGCCTTTATGGGGACAATAATAGATAGACTAATGGATGAAAGGATAATGGTAGTTTAGTCGGGTTCTTCTGAGTATGAGGGAAGAGTGAAGGCTCAATCTGTTGTAAGTTAGATCCAGCTGCCCATTACCCAGGGGCCTCTTCTAGCAGTTGAGAGTTACTGGGACACAGGAGTGCTTCAGCCCATGCCCTACTTACATAGTGTTGCGTTGAAGGCTGCCAGAAATCTGTTGGGGAAAACATTCTTCACCACCCAAGAATATCCTTCAAAAGGAATAATTTTTTGGAGGAGTCAACCTTCCCAGCTGCCTTGCATTGCTATTTTGGGTTCTCGGTACCGTTTGCTGAACAACTTTATATGCTGCTATTCCCGTCACCCTGTGGATACAGTTTTATCAGGGCCGTTAAAAGAGGGCGGGAGCTCCCTTGGCCAGGCACATGATGTAGGATCACCTTCACAGTTCCTCATCCCCCCTCAAGTTTGTGGCTTTGCCAGGTCGTTTCCTGCTTGGTCTCAGTCGTCTTCTCTAGGCAGGAGGCAGCAGACTCACTCCTTTGTGACGGCTGGCCCTCCTGAAGAGAGTCCTTCATAGTTCTGCTGTATTGTGAGCTCTCTGGGATCAGGGAAGGGGACAGAGGGTTGTTTCACATTAGTATATCGCCAATTACACTCTTGGATCTTCCTTAAGATTTACGAACCCTTAGAAAACAAAACGAATGAGAGAGGCATTAGGGAGAAAGGAGGATGGTGAAAGGAAAATCAGAAAAGAAAGGAGAGGATTCTTGTGCCAGGTCCGACCCTCTGTCAGTGCTCTCTACAGATAAGGAAACAGTGGGTTGGGGCAAAGGGAAGGTAAGGTGGTCTTACCTCGTATGGACAAAACATTTTGCTAGCTATGGGTAAAAATGTTTGTAGTAGGGAGTTATTAATATACGTATTACAATATACACTGCTTCAATAATTCACCAATAGCTCTGGAGCTAACATCAGGGCATCCTCTTATAGCAGTGGACAGGAGCATTATTCTTTTGGAATGTAGCAATGAGAATTGTTTTTAACAGATATAGTATATTTCCCCATGTTCAAATACAGCTATACTTTACATGAGTTCTGGAAAAAAATGTGGTTTTATATTCTTCTAGGAAAAATGTTTGTGAAAAATCAACAAATTACTTTTATGGGCATTCAAAATTGAACCTCCGTAGTGCAACCTACTCTTGCCTGCCCCCCCACACACTCACTTCCAGGTTTTTAGCACTTTACAGCATTCCAGTCTCTGTGAGAGTTAACTGGGCTCTTTTTTCCTTCTTCCATTGACAGCAGAATGATGATGGAATACGTCTTGTAGAACCTTCCTTTTTATTAAATGTTAGGAATAACTTACTTCAGATGGCAGGTTGAATAATCAAGAAATCAAATACAAAAATTAGGAAATGTTCTTTCCTATATAATTTCATTAGAGTTCTTGCATGACTGAACTTAATAATAAAACTCCTAATGACTTCAGTAGGGAGAGGTTTGTACCTAGTCTGGAATGTATTGGAAGAATAAGCCTAGAAACTGTGACGGATGCACTCGACCCCTTAACCAAACTAGCGGTAGTTTGGTACAGGCTGCAAAGCAGGTAAAGGCCTAAGCTGTAGCTGGGCCAAGAACTTCTCTAATTCCAATCTGTTCTCTGAAAACCCACAAAAGAACAGAGTGACACAGTAAGCATCGATGCATATGAGCTTGGAACACCGATCATGCGATTAACACACGAATAGTGGGTGACTTTTCCAAGACAAGGAACAAAGAAAGTTGTGGGTGCAAGGAGTCTCATGCACACCTTTTCCATTGCATGTAACTTGACTACAAGCCAACCACTTTATTCCATAAATATGACAGCCTAAGAGCTTCTTTGAGCTCTCCCTGCCAAGCAGCTGGCTGCATGGCAGTGATCTCCCCTTGAGCTGGGGTGCTTCTCAAGGTCGCTCCTTGAGGCAGAGACACCTCTTACTAACTGCGGATCTTTGGTAAGTGACTGATATTGCGCATAACCTTGTATTATAGTGCACTAAGATTTTGTCTTGGTAACTTTGATTTTTGTCTTGGTAACTTTGATTCTGTCTTGGTGGTTTTGAATCATTGTTATATCCTTTGTGCAGCACCGTAATAGAGTGAACTTTACCATCGAATGTTGTTAAGTCACATTTTTATAACATCATATTTCAATAAAACTACTTTTGCTGATACCTTTGACAGTGGTTCTTTAAGTGGTCTAAATTGCTCATTCACGGCAAATTGGCGTAGTTGGCAGGATTCTAAATTAGGATTTGTGACAGAAACCCACAAAGATGTTATTAGAAGCTCTTCTTCAGAGAAACCGAACTTTAGGGATCATAGCTTCACTGTAGTCCTATGTGTTTATCTTGTTTTTCTGTTGCTCAAAA
>NW_009202536.1:13353-17691 GCF_000690835.1 Fulmarus glacialis | reverse complement strand
AAAACGGGGCGAAGGCTGGGGGCTTTGCTGAGGGCGGTCAGGCCTCTCCCTGCCCGGCAGGGCTCTCCAGGCCACTCCCTCCCAACGCCCTGGCTCCTCCTGCGGGACTTTAATACCTTTCAGGGTGTGGGGGTTTCCCCCCCGAATCCCTGAGCTGGTAAGCACCCCTGCCGCAATAACCCGGGCCCGCCGGCCTCCTCACCGTGCCCCCAAACGCCGGCAGTGGGAGGCCCAGGAGCAGGCAGAGGCGACAGAGTAGGGCACAGAGCAGTTACGGTACAAACTGATTTTTTACAATTTTTAGCGTGGAAAGCAACATGGAGCATAAGCTTTTAGCATTATTATTGTTTTTTTCCCCGCTCTTAGTATTGAATGCTGTAGCTGGATCCCTTAAAAACTGACTTTTTTTTTCTTCAGAAGTGTCAGTGCTATAGAGACATCAAAATCCCCATCAAATAAGGGACTACTCATCTTCCCCAGTTTAAGATTAAACAAGAAACATTAGTGATCTTTGCAGATTCCTGTGGCAGTACGTTTTTGCCAGTTCACATACAATAATTGCTAAGTATGCTTTAAAAGCAGTGTGAAAACAGTACTTATACACACACGTCTGCTCTGGCTCAGATTCTGCATGAATAAAGTTCACTGAGTTTGGTCTGGGCTCCACGCAGCCTGGACATGAAGGCCCAGGTTAAACATGGGAGTAGCAACATTCCAGACCACTTCCATTCAGTTTCCTGCCTGAAGCGGACAGTCAGCCTGGAGAGTTTGTTTAACACATGGCAATCCTAGAACATCCTACACGGCCTTCCATCTAACTAACTACATGCTCACCAAGCAATTATTTCAGTCTGATGACCCATTACCCTGTAACCTGGTCTGTTAGCCATGGTTAGTATGTAATCAGAAATCATGATTACTTCCACAATAGAAAACTATAACAACTTAAAAGTGGGAGTTAGAAGATTCTAAACCAAGCACCTGTTAGAATTGGTTAAGTTCTTTGCCCATTTTTTTTTTTATTATCACTTAGAAGAAACCTAAGCTCTAGCAGACAGCGTAAGCTTTCAGCCGTAAGTTTACTCCAAAACATTTGTTCCTACTGCACAACTGGCAAAGAAGAAAAAAAAAAGAGGAGTTTATTAGAAGCAAGTTCTTCTGATTTTACAGATTTGAAAATTCAGTACTATATGCTTTTCAGGTATTCTTTAGTGTAAATTTGCCTTGGGGCTATTGTAAATTGCTCATGGAGGGATAAAAAAAAAAAACCCTGGGATTACACCAGATCAAAATCCAGACATGACTGAGTGGCAGTCATTTGAGAAATACTAGAATATGTTGTCACAGAGCCGCTACCAGCGTTGCTGATGGGCTTGGCCTTGGCCAGCGGCAAGTCCATCTTGGAGCTGGCTGGCATTGGCTTTACCAAACACAGAGGGATTCTAGCAGCTTCTTGCAGAAGCCACCCCTGTAGCCTCCCCATTACCAAAACCTTGCCACACAAACCCACTACAACCTTCTTCCAAGGAATCAGATTCAATGAGATTCAAGCAAGCAACCGTTCTGAATGTTATTTGTGCAGCTGGTTAAAGTCACTACTCTACACTCCGGCTGCAACTGAGAAGTTACAGAAAAAGGAGAGAGAGTCACAACATATTATTAGCACAGTCATTTATCTTCCGCATTTAACAATCCATTACATTTAATAAAGTATGCATAAATGACTTTTCACAACCAGTGGTATCACAAACAAAGTTTAATGCATACAAAACCTCAAATATTTGTATTTCAACAAAGAAAGCTGCTACAGAACGGCATCCTGTTTCACAAGGACAACTTCAGAGCAGAGGCAAGTGCATTTCAGCCACAGTAGCGTAAACAGCATGCAACACATGACATTAAACAGATGCAATGTCCATGTTTGAAACATTAAATAAAAATTAAGATACATTAAACAATCACTTGAAACATAGGCCATGCTATAAAATGCCCTTTGCAAGTAACCTTAATCACCAAAAAACCCCAATGGGTCCTCATTTTGAGTATTTACTGGTAAAAACTAGTATGACAGTTTCCCCAGTACATTAGAGATCTATAGTTTGATATTTATTTTTACAATAGAATGCATATAAAGTATTATGATAAAAAGTTCATAATCATGTTATAAATCATCTTCAAATGTTCATAAAATCCTCTTTTGGCTGAAGCTCAAAATAGTTTAGGTATTTCTAATAATGTAGCAAATCACTTAGATTTAATTCCCCGTAATTGCTTTTGAAATGCGTTCTTCTCTTGACAATTTTGAATTGCATATCAATTTCATATTCATCTGAGCAAGCCTGTTTTACCTAGTGGCACAATTACTGTATTTTAAGAGTTCCTTTCTCTCAGGTTTTTCAGGCTTCAGGAAACACTTCCCTTTAAAAATATGTATTCATCTTTATTTTGTGCAATGTTTTTACAAGGGATAAAGCAGAAGTGCACTAGAGAAATTTCTTTTCTAAAAAGGCATTTTGAAGAAAGTTTTTCTTACCACATACATGTGGCCAAAGTCCTTGACATGGAGGAACAACTGACTAGAAGTCATTTCCCTTACTAAAAAGGGTACACAATTCTGTAAAAATGGACTATAAAACCACCGTGCTAATAATGCCCAGTTTTTTAGACCTTTATGATAGACACAGTAATGTACATAACAATTTGTGTGACACATTACGCTTTTACGGGCAATTTTTTGTCTCTTCATAAAAAATAGATTGTAATATAAAATACTAAAACCCAAGCTATATAACTTGTACCACGTGGAGTTTTTATATATATATATGACATTTTAAGAGGACTATTATATGGTAATATATTAAAAGATCATTTTCAAGTAAATTATGATTCAATTTCATAGACAAGAACATGTCTATAATACATATTCCAGCAGTATCTATTCCCAGTAATCTGAAATACACAAAATAAAGCCTGTATAAACTTATAGAAATTTACTTCCACATTTCTCAATTTCAAGCCTATTCATTTTCTGTATGCGAGATTCACGATGCCTTAAATGGGAACTAAGCATTGGGGCCTATTCCAAAGGAATTTGAAGAAAACTGCAGTATTTCTCACAGTCTCAGTGAAAGTGAATCTAATCACATTTTCAAGAATGACTAGTTATTTGGGTTCTTGCTTTCAGACCCAAGAATATGTTTTGAAAAGCTTATGCCCTCATCCAACAGAATATAGAAGGGGAAGTTGTGCTGCGGTAGTCTGTAAGGTCACTCTCAAGTGCTTTTGGGAATAAAGGTCAGAAAGACCTAACAAAAATATAACTTAATACCCATTAAGATCAAAAATCAGTACATACACATATTAGAGATTAAAGATCTGTATGACCTCCACTGGATAAACAAAATGCTTATAAACATTATATACAGAAATTTACTCCACCCCTCCACCAACATCATGTTTCTTAGGTGTTTATCATTAATCTCAATTACAGTTGAGAAGTTCTGAATGATTCCTACTTTAACAGGTGAATGCTGCTTCTGTAACTGCTATACTCCAAACAGCTTATAATACTGGCATTCCTTAATGTAACAGAGGCTAAGTTCTAGTTCCAGTAATTGCAGGAGTATCAGAACTTGGCCTAGTATGAACCTGGTTTTGGTTATAAAAGCAGTTACTTTATACTTTTTTTGCTTCAAAGACTTTTTAAAAACGTAATTGTTTTATTAGATGTTGCTCTACAAAAATACAATGTAAGCATAGTACATTTTATCTACAATTGTTTTGTCATTTCATAATTGCATTGCTATATGTAAATATATTTAAGTTGAAAAATAACATTATGTTTTAATGGTGGCAAAACAGTAAGTACTTTGCGAGCTCTTTCCCACTGCAAATCATAATAAATGCTTGCCTTGAAAACTAATGATTCACTTGCTATTACAAGTGACACAATCCATGAAACAAAATTTAGTCTATTAAAATATGTATGTCCTTGAAATTAATTTCTTTCCAGTGAATTTCAGAAGTTATCTGCATACGTTTTACATGATCTCTCTCATTAATAGTCACTGGAGTGGGCTGTTCTTAGTGAGGAAGTCAGATCACTGTCTTGGAAGGTAAAAAACGGGGTACAGAAATAAGTTGTATTTGTTAATTGATAGGTGTTTCTGTTTCTGCCTTCCCCATTGGGGCCTCAGGAAAAAGTAGTTTTCTAAGTATGTTTGCATAGAATGGTCCATACACTTGTTTATTAAAGTTTACAATGCTTGCATACTGAGATCCAACAAACTCCATTTCCGTCTGAATCACAGAGAGGCCTCCCGGCATAGTAGGCATACA
>NW_009202536.1:0-13341 GCF_000690835.1 Fulmarus glacialis | reverse complement strand
AGAGCAAGCAAGCTTCTCATGAAGAAATGGATTCGTTTGTCTGAAATGCAATATAAAGCACGCTCAGAACAAATGTAAACCCAAGATGAAGCCATACTCACTTTGTAAGCAACCTGCACATCAGCACAGCAAAAAATCCAACATTTTCCCAAGCCTGTGCTGCAGTGGGAAACAATACTGAAAGCTGCTTAAAGTTGGCTCCTGCAAGGTGGACACAGCATAAACCTGCTGCAACCAATTACATTACCTAATATGAAGCAGACTCAAAGAAAAAAAAAAAACACTAGGTTTAAACCCAGAACTGACAGAAGGGAGACTGAATAGCACTCATTTTTCTAAATTCTTCTCCAAAATACTAGCACCTCTAGGCTTGTTTATACAGACACTTTTTTACATTATTTCTAGCTGGGACTAACCATGCTCTGCAGCATACCAAGAACACCATCTATCAGTAAACAACATTTCCTTACTCTGTCTTCTTGATCCAGTATTTTACTGCAGTAAGAAAGTGCTTTTAAAAAATAATTTGACAGCTGATCAAGATTGCTGGGAGTAAGTTTATATACAGACACATACAATAAGAGAATTATGTGTTATCTTACTAACCAATCAAGGAACTGACGGGATTATTCTCCTCAACAATATGAGCAATTTGACCCATTAAATTACTCTGCATTTCTTCATTAAGAGGGGGAAGACCTCTTTCAGTTAGAGACCTGTTCACTTTGCTGCAAATCTGGACACCAATAGCATTCAGAGCCTCCTTCAAATCAAAAGTTCTGGAAGAAAGAAATAGAAAAGCATTAACTTTAGTACTTTCTGTAGCATAGGTTGTAAGGTGACCTCACTTGTCTCCTTGCCCTTTTATTTTCAACCTGCTCTCTGCAACGAGAGAATTTAAAAGAGTTACTTTTTGCTTTTGCAGATTTATGTACATCTGCAGATACAGGACAAATCTCTATGTGGACGATAAAATAAGGACCTAAATGTGATTCAAATGGGAAAAATCATTTCAAGGGTGCAGCAGTGACACCCATTCATTTTGCCCTTCTGCTTAGGTGTTTTCCTGGGCCACATGCATAGCATTTCATGAGGAAAAAGCAGAATGGAAAACTATTTTCTTTCAGATCACATCAGACTTGCTTGTAGCGCAAGTGGCAGCAGAAATAAGCAGCCAAATAGCTCAAACTACCTACAACAAGTTTGAAGCAACTGGCCAGACAATTTAGTGAATGTATTGCCACAGTCTCTCCAGTATTAGGAGCATATAAATGAAGTTTAGTACTAGGCTCCAGATTCTGTAGACTAACATGAAGATTAAGATTTCATTAAAGTAGAACTTTGAAAACATGTGCCTAACACAGTGGACCTATATTGTAAGGGGACTATACAGATTATTAAAATTTGGTATCTTCCTATTATTAACAAGCACTGGCTATGACATTTGAATTGTTTCCAAGGGTTTTCAGATCCACCTGGTATTTCCTATTAAAAAAAAATTACATGAAGAGTGATAAAAACAAGGCCTTACTTCTTGTTCATGCCTTCAAGAAGAGGAACAGAGATCCTTTTCAGTTGATCAGCAAAATCAGGCACATCTACAATTGCTGCACCCACCATATTGTTTGTTATGAGACAAACACAAGCTATGATTTTTAATTGATTGAGCTTTTCTCTCAACTCCTGAAGACGAACTTCATCTGTTATTAGAGTCTAGAATTGAAACAATAATACTAATTTAAGAATATGGAGGGAGAAAGGCAGAGAAAAGGACAGATATAGGATGTAGCCATGAAGCATTAATATTTTTAATCACAAGTATGCAAAGTCAGAAGAGACAGCAGCTGAAATACCCTGAATATGTAGTATTGCATAAAGTGGCATTATGCATAAGTACCAGAAGTAAGGCTGTGGCAGGAAGTAATGCCTTCAGTGCAGAAGAAACTGAGGACATTGCATCTTATTCCTCATCACTGCTGGCGGAAATCTGTGACCAACAATTCAGCCTATGATGTGGAATGCTCAGGAGATCCAGAGGACATTGTAGTGATCAAGGTTACAGACAGAATAGTCTTCTGCATTCAAGCTGTCCTTTGAAAAATGCCATAATCTGTAACTGATGGACAGTGGTGAACAACTGTGCATGACAACTACCAGTTCAACCACCAGAGCAGGTTCTGCAAGTGATACATAACCTGCTACAGGCAAAAAGCCAGTTGATCATACCAAGAATGTAAGTAACTCCCACAGCAAGGTGTAGCTGGAGTGACTTATTTTAGGTTAGAAAGAGTTCATCCAACCAAATCCCTCCCCTGAGAAACACAGGGGCATTAACATTCAACTGTTCAGTAGTAATTTCAAACTAGATCCACCAGAGGATCCCTGTGTATAGCTTTTATTCAAAACTGTTTGAAGGAAGGTAAGAATAAGGTGGTTTCCCTTCCATCCACTGACGGAGAGCACTAAGAGCATCCCCACGTATTTACCAAATTCTCTGCCAGGCCACCCTAAGTATAGCTAAGGCACTCACTGCAGATGCTAATTTTAGCCCTGACTGATGGCCAAGTTCAAATTGGCTTTACTGAAAGTTGCAGAGGTCAGTAATCAAGAGTTGGAGGGAAAAATCAAACACTGATTCTTGAAGCAATAGTTTATATGCACTGAGAAAGGGTGAATATCTACTTTAGAGGGCTTCAAGTTTTTACTGATTCTGTCTAAAGCAAGAGTGATCCCACCAGTTCTTGCTGCTCTTAGGAAAACAGGATGCTATAGTCAGTTCTCTCAAAGATACAGGAAGCCAAGTGCTGTCAGTACAAGACCCAGCCTTTGACCATGGCCAAGACTGCTCTTAGGGTGGAGCTGATGAGCTATGATTGGATAGAGGGAAAACAACCTTTACATTGTTCTTTTCTAGTTGTTGACTTGCCCATCTCATATTTCAGAAGCTAGACTAGCATATACTCTCCAAATTCCAAATTTACTATTCAAAAATGTAAGATGTGCAAGAGAATACTTCACCTGTTGTCATCAATAGCAGGATTATTATACTACACCAATGTTTTCATATAGCTAGAAATCTGAAGACACTGAAATACACTTCTTACCTCTGGAATTGTTTTGCGATAATCCCATTGTAACAGTTTCAAGTAGCCGTTGTTTAGCACCAGTGTAGGACTAATAGTTGGTTTAGAACTATTATCAGCACCAGGGGATGATGAAGATTCATCAGAAACAGATGACAATTCATCTTCTATTGATTCCTTTATCCATTCTGTTGTGAGATCCAGGGCACCTAAGCATTGCAATCAGCACAGATTTATGGCATGCATTCATCAAAATAAGCACTAGCTTGAGGAAGAGTTGTACACGTAAGAGTATTGACCTTCTGAAGACTAAAGAAACATAGTGGACAGCTGAGTCTTCACACACATAAATTCTCTCCCTCACTCTTTTCCACTGATCATCTTCCACTGGTCACCTTAATATTCTAGCTAGCTTGTACAAACCGACCCACAAATTGTTAGACTTCAGACAAGATTTTTGGCTAAAAAAAGCCTCCAAATCCAAGTTCCCAAAGCATTTCTTCCCTTTTTCAGGGAGGCCACTTCATAGTTGGGGCACAGGACTGGAAAGTACAGGTGAAGGGAGAAACTCTATTAACAGCAAATGAAATGCTTTTAAAGAGTTCTTTCACAGGCTGCATATATAAACATGGCAGGCCATATCAGTGTCTGAAGGTTCCCATTTTAGAAGCCTCTGCCTCAGATGTTAGGAAGTTTACTTCTTCTTGGAAAATATATTTTCCTTAAGACTGTTTAGCCACATTACACAAAACCTGTAATAGTGGATCAAGTTGACTTTGCATCACCTAAGAAGTTTTCCTCAGAGCCCACCTTTTGTTTATTTTAAAAAAAAAAAAAAAAAAAAATCGATCCTGTCCCTTCCAACTTTCAGGCACACAAACTGGTTTTACATGTTTACTTGAGACTAACACCAGACTTTCTGCATACAGAAGAGATGAAATCTCATCTTTCAGTATATAGGGCTTCTGCCTCTAGACACTAAGAGCCATTGTTTATTTGTTTTTCAGATACCAACTAATTTAGCAAATACAAATTTGTCTGAAAACACCCCAGATTACAGATAAACATACTTTATAGCAAGTTAAGCAATTGCCCATTAGTAGCTTGCTTGTCAAAGAATTTTTGCATTAGTTAGATCTAAACAAGAAACTGAAATTTTCCTTGAAATTAACTGCAATTGATAGATTTTATAGCACATCTTTAAATAGTCCTCTTTTTAAAGAAAGGTTTAAATTAAATATAGCATGATACCTACTTGGTGTTTCTTCAAGAATTTCCTGGAATTTTGTTCTTTCATAGTCTACCAAATTACGCTGAAGGTATGGCCTAAGGTTTTGAATTGTGTAATTAGCCATGTCCACTTTCATCAGGTCCAAAACACGGAATATTTGTCTGAAAGGAGGAGTTTAAAATTTTACAGTTACAATAGTCTATTGATTTTAACCAGCACATGTGAGGCACACCTACATTAGCACTTTAATTTCAATTCTGGAAGAAGTAAACCCTTCATTGGTATTTTAGCATAACACGTTACCTATCTTCCAGGATACTTGAAGGACTATTGTGTATAAGGCTTAGTGTGAGTTAGAGAACAGGACAAATACGTAGTGTCACTAAATGCTACAATCCTGTAACAGAAAGAGCAGGGTTTTCAAGAACTGTATCAACTGGTACGTTTCAGCCTAAATGAACAGATTTAGAACTTTTAAGTCACTACTTGCACCAAAAGAAACAATCCTTTTGACCCAGTTGCTTTGGTCCCTACATGATGATTTTATCCCTGTAAAACAATCCAAGTTGCAATAAAACAGTACAGCAACAACTACCATTTACTCTTAATATTTCACTGTACCTAAGGAGCAGTAAACTGGTATCTGCCCTTTTATGCAAGTGTTTTACTCAAGTAATAAGATCTTTAGTAAAGAGATTTTAAATCCAAAGTTCAGCCTCCTAGAGGAAGCATGCAATAAACAGTTCAAGAAGGAACAGTATAAACATGCTGCTTAAATTTTGTAAGGATAAACAAGACTGAAAAAAGTTTCCAAAACACAGATTATTGCTATTTTTGTTGTTCAATGGCTTAGATTTTCAGAGCTGTAGTGTTTGATCTAGGCATTCTACCCATTTCATTAAAAAGTAAGATACACATAATGTTCTGGTCACAATGTGTCATAGCTCCTCCCCTTTAATGCTTCTGTATAAAAATAAGTTTTCCTATGGTTTGAAAACAGATGTTATGTAAACTGACACAATTTAAGACTTTTTTTAAAGACTCTACCCCCCTCTTCCACTGCCCAATACTGTTTCAGAGAAGAGGTTTTTCCTTTAAAAAAAACACCCAAATACCAACCTCAGTAATTCTACGATATTGTCAGTTGCTTTTAACTGTTTTATATCGTTGTCTCTTATTGGAGCACATAACTTTCCCATAGTGTTGATGATATAGTTAGCTAGCCCATGAATATCAACAGCATTATGTTCTGCCTGCTGTCTTATAAGATCTGTGTCTAGAACTTCACAAATTTGATTTTGAATCCTGTTTGCTCCAGGAGTCAGGAAGGAAAGAAGAATCTAAAGTAGGGGGGAAAAAAAGTAAAAGCTTATCAATAAAAACCAAACCACTTAGTAAACACACTGAAGTAAGATTTTAGTATCAATGTGTCAAGTGTATTCAGCTGACCAACTATAACAAGACATGTTAAGACTGAACATTATCTAAGGTAGCAGGAAAAAAGGACTGTTAAAAGGATCACAGTACAGTTCTGCAAAAATACTCAAAGCCAGTAAACCAGAAAGCATGTCAACAATGAGACTCTTTCAAAAACTGGAAGGCTACCCTGTAAAACAAACATTTACTAACTTAAAATTTTGAAAGACTTAGTATTGTGCCAGGATTGAAGGTTTGTATGCTCCCTTGTACAATGATCATAAACAATAAAGTCTATTTGGGCAGGTGCAGTCATGCCCTAAGCTCACAGTATGTTGCTGGAAAGAAGCTAGTAGAGATGTGAAGCTCTGAGAAAAGAGCTGACTTGCAACTAGCCATCATGCAATGAAAGCTGAGTGGACATGCCACTCTGCATGCATGGCCATATTCATGGTTAATATAAATATACTATAAATAGACACCTACTGCAGTTCTGAATAATCATGGTTTCATCTTAAAAGAAAGAAAATGAAGGTGTTGGCTTGACTGAGCAGACCCTTCATTGAAGTAAGAGACTCTCAGATCTAAGCTGACAAAATAATACTGGGGGCAGGGGGAGGAGGAATGTTACCTCCTTAATTTCCTCAAAGAGCTTGATAGCATGTTCATATTCCGGAGGATCTTCATTCAGTTCCAATTCCAAATGATCCCAAAATGCCTTGTGTACAATTTGTTTCACTGTGCCTGCAAAGCTGTGGAATAAGTCAATTAGATACAGAAAAGACTCCCAACTAGCTTTCATCCTTGGTGAAAGTGTTTTAGATTAGCCTAATCACTTGTTGGGAAACACACAACACCTCACCAGCTATTGTGCCCTGCAACCATATCTTTCTTGGGCTGTGGATCATCAGCTCCCAAAATGTGGTTTAGCCTTACAAGTCTTTCCTAAAACACCTGTATTGTATAAAGTGGTGCTGGCAATTCAGATGTAGGTAGAGAGATATTACCTTTCCTTTTTCCTTATCGAATTTGTATTCATTGTCTTAACCTGCTATGTTATGTACTAAGCTTTCTCAAAAACTATGCTCTGTCACATAATCAATTATCAGTTAAGAGACTTGTGCAATTAAAAACCTGTTTGGTTTTTTTACGTAAGCTTTCTCAAAGTAAAGACCAGGGTCATTTTTAAGTTAGACATGTCTGTAAGCAAGAACATTTTAGCTACCTACATTAGGGAAGTTACTTCTCACTTCCTCTGGATCTCCAGCTATTTTTGCATCTCTTCTGGGGCTAATAGTAGAGCTACGTTCATGATGAGCTCTGTCTTATCACTATGGCACCAATGAGCTACTACATACAACTGCATAGACGGCCACTGTTTCATCTTTTCCACAGGGCTTGGAACTGCACAGAACAGACCGATAATCATCTTCACTATGGGCATTCATATTGCATTAGCCTTCTATCTTCCACATGATGTTTAAGACAGCAATATGCTCCAAGACAGTGCATCAAGTCAGCTGGACTGCAACACTTGTTCCAAGCAAGATAGCTTTGACAGTGACTCCTGGAGGCACAGGATAAGAATCTGCAACCTTCCAAGATGTTTTGGTTTGGGTTTTTTTTTGTGGGTTTGTTTTGGTTTTGTTTTTTAATTTGCTGCTCTATTCATTTCTCTTCTCTTCCCTCTTCCTAACTCCAGTGCTGCTTTTTTGCAAAATTCAGGCTCTTACCTGTTCTGTGGTAAGTCTTCATGTTTTATGCAAAAATTTGCATTTACAGCAATTTCATGAGCTAAAGTCAAGTCTGTCAAATTTCTTGCAGCTGCCATCAGTTCATCAAATGTAATAATCTTGGGAGGGCTTGCTGCTGGAACAAACAAGATCAATTCAAGCCAAATATCTATAGTTGATAAGTGCAACTGAAAATATTAAAATTTAGAAATTTCACTGCTTGCTAGTTGGACACTAGTACTCCAGAAGAAACAATCTAGGATTACCAGGTCTTTATATCTTCTTAAAACACTAACTCAGGAAACTCCCAGCTTATCAGGGGCGTGTGTGAGGGTAATACCACAGAAGCCTCGTACCATTTTGAAAAGCAATTTCATATTTCTGCATCTTAACCAAGATATCTTTTTTCCTTTAGAACAGGATCTTGCATTCCACAGATTTCCTACTGACTGTACTGTAAAACCCACCAGGCCAAAAGCATGGGCAATAACAGATACCAGATGTCCATTTAATTCTGAGCACATAATGGCTATATTGTGATTTTATTGCCTGTAGAGAAGGTTCTGAAGTTACTGACTTGAGAACCCCCCACTTATGTTCCATAGCAGATGCATCATAAGTTACACTCGCTTTTTACAAATAAGTATTAACAACGTAACAGAAACTCTACATTGGAAAGCAAGAGTAAATTCCCGAAGTTTCTAAACCCCCAAATTCTGTCATTTAATTTAGTATTTGGAATTAAGCCTTTGAAGACTGGTAATAAAGACAGACAAAGAGCCAGCTGCCAATTGCAGCTCCACTAACAAGCTTGTTTTAATGTAAGACTTCACTTACATAGGCACTAAAAAGGATGCGTGGCCTGAAAATGTTTACAGACATGAAGTACATCTTAACCAAGGTTTCATTTATCATTACTCAAATACCTTCCTTGTGCAAATGTGTCTTCTGTTTGATCCTAATATTTATGAAAGAAAAAAATGTGAATTCGAGATTAATTTCATGTAACTTGGTGTAATATTATAAATCTGTGAGTTACAGATTTAATTTAAGTGTACAGAGCAAACAGAAGAAACCCACCCTTTGCACAAAGCCGTATCTGGTTGAGTGGGAGACTGCTACCAATGTCAGGATTAAATCAAGATTAGGATGTCCATGGTGGCACACTTTTCTTACACTTTTTGAAGGGAAGGAGTGCACAGGGAGAGCCCCACGGATACAGCTGCTGGTGGTGTTCAACACACAAGGAGATGCGCTGCTTCATAGCAGAGAGAAAGCCATGCCTTTCTCTTAATACTCTTAAACAGAGATTCAGAATCCCAGGTTCTACCCATGACAGCAAAGAGAAACGAGATAAGTTAGCCTCATCTGTCTATGCACAATGCAGGTAAGGTTGAAATAGGCTTACACGCTGGGGAACTGGGTTTGCTTGAAGAATCACTGTTAAAGCTCTGTCTTGAATATTCAGAGTCGCTAGAAGAAGCTGTGCTTTCAGAGAGGCGCGAAGAGTCTGAATCACTGTTCTGGTCATCGTTGAGAGGCATTCTGATCCACTTTAGCTGCTACAGTAAACAAGACCTGGAAAGACAAATACAGTTCCCATAAAAACCAGCACTTACTAATTTTTTGCTTGTTTCTCAAAAGTCAGATACTGATCATTATATTGCGTCTGAAGAATAAGTAGTTGCCTTTCTTGAAAAGGTGTTACAGAAAGGATCTGGCTCAACATGCAGAATCATACAGTTATTAACAAACTACACCTGTTCTGCAAGGAAGTTTTGCACCTTCTGCTGTTTCATACCTTAATGGTTATGTTAGAAACAGTCTGTAAATTGGTTATATTTAAAAAATAAAAGACTACCCACAATAACCCCTGAAGTTGCTTGCTGTCAGAATTTTGGAAGTTCTCAACATCCACAAAGGCATCTCATGATGCTACCATCCCCCCCACCTGACTTCACCAACAAGTGATGTTTAGCAATTAGCTTCCTTCCACAAACGGACTGCACTGAATGTAACAACTCTGAAGCAAACTTAGAAGTTGCTGGGGGAGAATAGGCAAATAATTCAGAACACTACATTTCTGACAGGGTGTAGCTAGAAGATTGGCCTGCTGCTTTAGGTGGGTCTTTGCTCAGAATCAGCTCGACAATGGCACAGACCCAAAAAATACTCCTTCTAGGGGTGAGGGTGGATGGGTTTTCCGTTTTAAGTTAAATGGTAACTCTGAGCCTCTAATATTACATTCAGCATACGTGACAAATAACACTGAGAAGTGTCATGCTTCGTAGTGCTTCTGTCTACATAAAGAAACTGCCTCCCAGGCAGATAATCTGCAACTGGAGAGAATTTGGACAGCTGCATAGTGCAATAGAGATGATTAATAGTTGTATGACAGGAAGTGAAAAATATGTTCATAATCATATTAAAATGAGAAACTGGAAGTCAGCCATAATTACTACCAAAGGAATTTGGCCCAGATACCAAAAGTAGCTGTCCATCTTTGATTATGGCCATGAATCATTCTGTAGTAGACTTTATGAAGAGACATAGCCAACAATGCTTTCTGTCAGCAAATTTAAGCAATATATCATCATTTATGACTAAATTGCATCAACTTCAGCAAGCAAGGAATACGGCACTTTGCAACTGCTGAACTTGGAAAAGCCACTTTTGGCAGCAAAAGGATGATCTTTGTGTGTACTTACACGAATCGATGTATTGCAGAGTCAAGAGAGAGAGAAAAGGGAGTAAGAGTTAAGATTTCTTTATGCTGACACCTAGTTACAGCTCAGAGCATTTGATTTTTTGGGTACCAGCTCATTCTGAATAGGCCTTTATAACTTGGTGAGGTATTAACTGACAAGTACCTCCCCTGTTAATTGAGATGATTAACATTTGTTAAGCGTATGTTTACTACTCCTCTCCTCTCCAAGAGGAAAGAGGATGCATTTGACTGCCTTATTTATGTAATGTTTTATGATGTTTTTTGTGAAAAGAATTAATCACATTGGCAAGAACACAGCTGACAGTTTATTACCTTACTGGAGAAACCAGTAAGAAAGACTTTTGATCAGGATATAGAGGTCATGGGTTCAAGACTTACAGCGTTAGTTGTGATCCTTAAGATCATAACTCTTATTAGAACAGCAATTTTATAATTTCTAACAAGCAACTGAAAACAAGCAGATATTTAAAATAGTATTGACTAAATAAGACTGAGAGTTGCAAGAAAACCTAGAAAACCAAAAGGCTGAGATATTTTTGACTTGGCAATTGTATTTGTCTAAGTTACTATTAGAAAAGAGTCACTACTTAATGTTACGCAAGAGACAAACTATTTCTTCAATTAAGATCTGTGTTAGACATCTCAAAGCTAGCACTGACTAGAAATTAGTTGTGACAAGTAACCTACCTGTAGAATGTGCTCCAGGTTCTTGATGTGGAACTGCTCACTTAAATACAGTAACCCTACATAGCCTGCAAAGCTTATATTACTCTCCCACTATTGTTTCTGGATCAGCATCAGAACACTATTTCCAGGCTTTAATCATGTATAAAACCCCTTTATTTATATATAAATAACTAACCTCCAAAAGGTTAATGTTGCACGTGGTCCATTGAAAGAATTGATTAATGTTGTTAGCAGTGTACTGGCCCAAAAGGTCTCGTAAATCACTCGCCTAGTATGAGCACTTCAAGATGTGTCTACTGCTTCAGTCCAGGTGTTAAGAACGTGGAAGAAATTAAATGACCATTAAACAAACCAAAATTTTCACACAATTTATACATCATCATTTCAAGTACCCTCTTAACTGCCAGTGTGATAATTCTAATAAATATTCAAATTCGTAAATATTCAGATTTGCAAGGTGCTCCTGACAACAAGTACTAAACCAGCCGTGGAGGCAAGTCAGCATTGCCATTTTCTACCCCAATCTTGATTCCCACAACAACCAAATCATTAAGGTAGAAATTAAAATTCTATATACATGAAGTCTTTACATATTAGTCCCAGCAAAGGATCTTTCGGTAACAAATACTTGCATTTCAAAGAGACCTACGACATATTTTGATGTACCAAGACCATACCTGTTCCTACAATACATGCACATACACGGATAGCAGAGTTGCCAGTAGAGTGCTTCAGAAGACTTAATTTAAATAAAAAGTTTCAACAATGCAACAGGAGATGACACACAAAAAACACTGCAATCTTTGCCACAGTAAATATATTTGCTACTAGGACGGAATGGTAAGGAAGAATGGGTGTATTCTGCAGATTCCGAACATTACTGTTAAATTCTAAGTTTAAAAGATAAACAAGGCAGCAAGCACATCAAAGTAAACATACATGAATACACAAGCAGAATCTGGGTAAGCCATCTACAGTTTTTAAATATGCTGCCCAACAGCTAAAAAGCTTAGAGAAAGTACATTCATTGAGCATATCAAAGGGAAGTACAAACCAAAAAAAAACTTTCTAATTAGTTACAACAATAGACAACTGAGCCACTTAGTCTTCTTTACAGCATACACTGGAAGAGCTACTTTTGCTTATGCTTTTGTAGACAGCATAGACCTTCTCATAAGTTACTAAGGGCGAAGTTCACATGTAATCTTAAGTTTATATTAATATAATTCCCAAAGAAAAATATTTTGGAAAGCCCTTTAGCCTTCCAAAAACTCTTTGTAACTCACCATCTTGAATAGACACCATCTTCTTATTGAGCTCTTCATTAGGTATTACATATTAGGCTGTTGTTTTAATACACAGCTTAATATCCTACCTATTCTATTAAAGGGTCAGCCTGTGGTTACAACCTGCTTTACTCTTCCTGCATTAAAAACAACCAATGTTTACTTCTCTATTAGGTTGAATACCTTCACAGTGGGCTTCATTACACTATTTGCTTTCTTTCGATCAGTACTATTTTGCAGGTTTTTTTAAGGATAAACTCTAAATGGGAGACCAAGCTAAAAATATCTTCTAAATGTACAAAACCCAAGATTCCAGTTAATTTAACAAGGAAGAACTAAATTATCATGGTTTCTGCTGCTATTTAGACAGTTTTGGATTATTCTTTTTAGTAAAGATACAATGAATACAACACTGTAGAAGTATAAAGGCATCTTACTCTCATACAGTCACCACATCATCCAACCCAATCATTCACTGAGAACTGATCAAGATTGCAAGATCAGATTAGATTTAGAGAACACGAATACTCTTTTAATTCCTGAAGGCTTCCTTTATAAGTTATGCTATGAAGCACCTGGGGAAAAAAGTTTGGAAGGGCTTTTTTTCTTCAGATACCATCTTCAAGAAAAGTTCTTCCACAGCCCTGCTTGGTTCAAATAAGACCCTCCATCCATGCACACTTTGTAAGTGCTCTGTCCAGTTTTACCTCTATAAATGTCTTAACTTTGCTTGTTCTAGTAGGTTTACATCCTTGCTATCTTGAAACTGGCACCGACTGAATCTCATTTGGGTTCGAGTTTCCCTTTCACTGACTCCACCTTTGACAGCACTCACGGCACAGGAGCAGAAAGGAGCCTTTGTTAAGAGTTACAGAATTTCCTCACGCCTCATTTTTGACAGCTTACAGCCGACATTTCTCTCCTTTAGCTTTCTAGTCCCGCAGCTCTTCCCTTTATATAAAGGCTTCTCTTGCTGAAGGCTTAAAAATGTACGAGCAAGAGCGAGATGAGTACGTGTCCCCCACGGTCTGTGCGCGGGAGCTGCCCTCACCTCAGACATTTTGGCAACGCAAGCCCCCCAGGGCCGTGACGAGGGGCCTCAGCCCCCCTGAGGGGAGGCCGGGTTCGCCCGTCCCGCCCCGCTCCCCGGCCGGCTCCCCTCAGCGGGGCGCGGGGG
>NW_009202535.1:8237-10324 GCF_000690835.1 Fulmarus glacialis | reverse complement strand
GGGAGGCAGGGCCGGGGTGCCCGCTCCCTCCCCAGCGCCTGCAGCCCCAGAAACAAGTTAATGAGTGATAATTAGAGCATTCATGGGAGTAGGATTTCTTGATCATATGTGCATTAAAGGGGAATGAAGCAGAGCACAAATGAAATCAAACATGCTGCCGTCCTGCGAGAAGTGTGCGAGGGCTAAAGGGTGCCGAGGCGCTGGCTCCGGTGAGAGGAGATGGCCCTCTCTCCCATTCATGTATTTTGTATTATAAAATGACTGCGGTTGTCATAGCAACATAAAGGGAGCAGATCTCATTACTGAGGCCTGGCCACATTATTTTCTCCAAGGAATTTCTTCTTTTCATTATTTTTCTCCAAAGGTCAGTTATCCTCTGAGGCAGGGCGGGAGATTCTGCGAAAGGTGAAGCATATTCATGGCAGAATTCCCCTGGTGGAATTTACAATCATTTTGCTTTTTTATACTTGTAGAAAGATTTCTTTTAGTATAACATTTTCTTTTAACCCTTTCTGTGTGAAGCCTGGCTGCTCTGCACATCAAACCGGGCTAGTGACTAAGAAGCTTTGCACAGGGATTTTCTACAAAAACCAGAGAATTAATGTCAAATCATGCTTTTATTATAATATAAACCGAAGCGTGTCATGCTGCATGCGAGCACTTCTCTGACTTTTTGTTTGCCTTTAGCAGCTGCACAAACTGTAAGAACTATTTCAAACTTTGTTCTGAATCTGTTTCTTTTCTTTTTGTAAAGCTGTGGCTGTCAGCTGTGATCTAGCCTGCGTCCCGGGGAGCAGGCGCTGACCGTCACACCGGTCTGGGAGCCGGAGACTCTTTGTAAATCGCATGTCCTTATCTAATTCATCACTTTGAATATTTGGGTGCTCAGCTCAGCTGGAGATGCAGGGAAATACAAGCACAAACACGGCGTTACGCGCCGGTCGTGTGTGTCGGTGTGACCCCCCGAGAGCAGGCAGGCACCCAACGTGCCTGCCAGCAGGGACCGAGCGGCGGCTGGCCTCCCTCACCCTCCGGTTGCTGTTGTCGCCTGCAGTAAGCAACCCTAACATGCAAGTCGACAGCATCGCTGCAATTTTGTATGTAAATGTAACATGACTGGTTTTGACTGCTGCATTTCATCAATTCCAGAATTTCACACAAACACCCCAGTTTCTTTTCAAAGAAATATTTCCCATTACCTTGTTATTAAAGCTTTTAAACAAGCATTCCAAGTCTAACTGCCAACACGTATTTTCTAAATATAATCTAAAAAAGGAATGATAATACCTAGCCAAAGAGAGAGGAATGCAAATTGTACCTCTGTGGTATTATATCCATGAGGTAAGGTAAAAGATCTCTCTGGCTCTCCAATACATTGCTTATGGGGTTGCCAAGGAGAAAGACGTTTTTGCAGCTTTGCAGAGTTTTTAAGGATCGCTTGTCCTGAGATACGAGAGAGACAGAATCAGATGCACTAAAGGAGAGAGTAGCTCTGTGTTTTCTTATAGGATGCAGAGCTCAAAAAGTTTTGTGAGAGAATGTGTGTATTTTTGTGCATATAGCTGTATAGAAATACCATTTTGTATTTCTGTTCACATGTATTTGTAAATAATTGTGCTATATTACATATATAGAGGGTCTTGCATTCCACTCACACCTGCGTCACGTGCACTTTATTAATGCCATGCAGTTGGAGGGAAGGGATCTCTGGCCTCCAGTGTGCAGGAGGCTGGCCCATCAAGCTATACAGCACAGTCTTAAAGAAATAATTAAGTTTGATATCCTGAATTAAGTTTGATATCCTGCTGGTTTTTTTAATTTCTTTGATTTAACGTGGGTAAGCTTAGCAGTCTTAATATAATACTGAAACAGCACAGAAATGTATCATGTCTCTTCCCCATTACGAATAAGAAAGTGGAAGGAACTAGCAGTAAGCAGGAGAGGCTGTGGAGAGCATATGGTCGTCAAGTCTTTACTCATTAGTGGAAATCTGCCTGAAAATGGGATCACTTTTTGTGATAAACCTCAGTCATGCCAAAAGCCAGGGTTTCCCAGAATGACTTCTTTGTGTGCAGCAGAGCACCAGC
>NW_009202535.1:7586-8206 GCF_000690835.1 Fulmarus glacialis | reverse complement strand
CAGCAGGCTGCCAAAGAGTTAAGCAGAAGAGAAGATTGGGAAGGCAGGAAAGCCTCGTGGTGGAGGCGCGGGATGTACGGAGCTGTCTTCCAGGAGCGCAGGCTGGACGTGACCCAGGTGTGGGGCTGCTGGTGTCAGCGGGGCGGTTCACTGGTCTTATGGGCTCTGCCTTCAGCTGCTCGGGGCAAGAAGTCCTCTCTCTCGGGCTTGGAGGGCTTATCTTTCTCCTGTTTGCTGTCTTTACGAAGAGGTGCTCAGTGTTTCCCAACCCCCTGATCCAGAGGGCACCGCTGGCACGGCCGCACCAACGCCGTCATCCCGGCGGTGGCTGGGACGGCAGGCACAGCGAGAGGGGCTGTGGGCGATGCCGTGCCTGGAGGCTCAGTGGCGGGGAGTCTTTGCCAAACACATCAACGGTTGGAAGCTCCTGGGGTCTCTCGTGAAGTCAGTGTTAGAGATACTGTCCTCATAATCCTCTTAACAGTTATCCTTGGCATTGCTCTGAGCAGGGTGGACTTGTTAGAAATCAGCTGCTCTGCAAGGCGAAAGGGAAGGGGAGCATTTCCGACACCTCACAGCCTCTCCTGCTCTGTAGTGCCAGGCAGGCTGCGTATTCCTGC
>NW_009202535.1:4274-7553 GCF_000690835.1 Fulmarus glacialis | reverse complement strand
AAAGGTGTCTTTTAAAAATTAATGAATGCTAATGAACCCCCGTAGCTGTAAAAATAATAATAATGCCTGGCCATTTTACAGCACTTTTCATCAACAGTACTCATAATAATTTAGCATATATGTCAATATTGTCTGCAGCAGTGGCAAAGCCATTACCACAGTCAGTGCTAGTACAAGCGTTGTGACTTCGATTTAGATGTCCATTTTCTGTAAATCACATTTTGCATGCAAAATGAGTATTTGCATATGCAAATGGGTAGGCATCTAAGTGGCCATGTGTGCCTGTTAATACCTACTTTGCATGTTCGCTTATGGTAACTGTGCTTGGTGACCAAGATCACGTGAATTTGTGTGTAACGATCGTGGCACGCTTTTTATGATGGCAGAAGAAAACCAAATAAATCAAAATGTGCCTTGATTTTAAAATGATTTAGGAAGACCTAGGTATTATTTTAAAAAAAGATCAGCTGAGAGCTATACTGCACTGGCAAGCTTCAGTTAGCGTGCAAGAGCACAACGCCCTGTCAGAAATCCCGGCAAAGCCAGGATTTGTAATGAACACATACATTCCAGCTGAACTCTGGCATTGCAGATGCCGTGACAATTAGGTTGATCTGCCAGGTGATATTGCTGTGCAGCGTTTCACTTCGTATTCATCACAGGCGGAACCGCTTCTTAATTTTAATTGCATGCTGCAGCAGGTAGATGGTGTCATATCACATGCACTTCAGAGCGAGGTAGAATGCTTGGAATATATTATGAACACAGGTTATTATAGGGCTTTTAACTGTGCATTTAGCAGTGGTGGATGTAAAGCTTTTAGCTTGCACTCCTGTTTATTAATTAATAAAGGGCTCTGTTCTGACATTACTTACATCCTCCTGTGTCTCTCATTTTAGATGCAGGTCTCATTTAAAATGATAAGTAGCCCAATGCACTTCTCATGAAATTCACTTAAGGCTGGCGGCCTTCCTTTCAGTCGTGTGCCAGGATTCACACTGCTGTCTCCTCTTTGGCAGAGTCTCCTCCAGGACCTGTTGTCAGCTCAACTTTTGCAGTTGGCACAGGGTGGGAGGGATGCCACGCCATGGGCAGCTGGGCAAAGCCAAAGCCACAGCCCTGCTTGGCACAACGCAAGCCCTTCTCTCGAGGACTGTCCCATGGACAGCAAGGCAGAGGCTCCTCTGAGCGGTCATTACTCGTCTCCTTCCTGGTAGCTCCACCTTCCTGGAGGGATGGAAGATTTAAACCTGGCGCAGAGCATCCCGCAGCCATATGGCGCAGGGCACACGTGCCAAAGCGGGACACGCATCAGAGGCGGGCGTGAGAGCGGGGCAGTGCCTGGGAGCCGGAGCAGCAGGTCAAGCACCGCGCTGGGGCAGAGCTGGCGGAGCTGGTGCTGCGTAAACCCTGCGGCCCCGGTCCCTGCGCGGGAGAGTCACTGGAGCAGGAGGGTAAAAAGAGCAGGAAAGGAAGAGCATCCCTGAACTCTGGGCAAAGTGCTGCCAAGTCCCAACTCATTTAATGGTGTTATTTTTATCTGTGATTTCCTATCCCGTCCGTGCCCACCTCTGTCGGTTCCACCTGATCCTCAAGGACTCTGCTTTGGGACTGCAGCATCTCTCGACATTGAGGACAGGCGCCTGCGCCGTGCTGGTGCCGGAGTCCGCGGGATCTGGCCCCAAGGACATAGCAGGGGACGCGGCTTCAGCGAATGCTGGTCCCAGCACTGTACTTGGCACCACATGGCCCCTTGCCAGATTTTCAGTGTGCCCCAAGTTTGGGGTGTTGGGGTCTGGAGTTTTGGGTCCTCCCTCATGGCAAGAGGTGCTTCTCTGCATCTCCTTCAGCAGCAGACGTCGTCCGCATTGGCTGTGGTTGGAACTTGCCTCAGACTCACTTTAGGTGCAGGCTGCTCTGCTGGTGCATGTCTCCTTTGCAGCCTTTTCTCTCTCTCTCTTTTTTTTTTCTTTTTTTTTTTTTCCTACTGGCTTGTGGTGGGCCAATAACTCACAACAGAAATAGCTTCTTCTGATTAGGATCTGTTCAGGTATTTTTGTATCTTTAGCTCTAATTTGGATGACAAATCCCCAATAGCTGTGATACCGAGAAGGGAAATGTGTACCGATAGTTAAGGCAGAATAAAGTGGTGTGATAATGTGGTGTTTGTACTTATTGCAAACGTGCTGAATGGAGAGAGCCTCTTTGCCTCCGAGCAACCCCAGGCTGCTCTCCATTTCTCTTGCTGCGAGAATTTGCAAGTGAGCGAGGGGCAAACCCAGCTGGAGCCTGAGCTGCAGCTACAGGTGTTATCCTAGAGAAGTGCCCCGTCCTCTCATTGCATTGTGTGGAAAATCCTGGAGGTACATTTTCGTTTTAAAAAGTTGCAGGCAAAATGTTCAGGGCTTGATGCTGTGTCTCCTGTGCTTCTTGCACCTCCAGCCTGCAGGGGAGCTTGGGGGAGCTCGGGGCCAGCAAGCTTCTTTCTGATCCCCCGGTGCCAGGGCTCCCTCTGCCCCTGCCGACTCCGGAGCAGAGCTGGGTATCGGCAGTGCCACGCACCGAGCAGGTTGGCTGGGGCAGAACTGAGGTGCTGGCGGCTTTCGCCGCTTTTTCTTTCTCTTCCGCCACTCCAGCTTGTGCAGGCTGGGGGGAAAATTCCCGGTGCTAAATCGCTGGACCTGGAATCAGTGGCTCAACCTAATTTGGCTGCTTGTGCGTCAGTCCGGCCCAGGGTTAGCATTCCTCCAAGGTGCAGCAAACGTTAAGCAGATGTATCAATAGTAAGAATATTTTTTTCTTGGATGTTGAAGGTTTGTTTTCATTAAGTATTCTGGAAACGTTGCTCTTTGTGCCTGAGTATTTGGGTTATGGAGCATACTGCAAGCTCTGAAATTTGCTTTTTTTATTTAAGTTTTTTCTGACTTGAAAGGCTGGTTTTTATAACAGGTCAATTTCAGACCATTTGATATTGATATATGAAGATCCTCAGGGATTATTGTAATGCATTTTTCATCCTGCTGTGATAGTATCATATAAGGAAAATGGGACTGACTGTTAAGTACAAATTGAAAAAGACATGGTCATTTAAGATAACTCCTTATCTGTATACAAGGAAATGGTATCAGGGAAATAGACCACCAGTTGACAGAAATAAATTTTGCCTCAGGCTCCTCCTTCTCTTCCCCAGCTGCTCAGCCCTTCCCTTCCCTTCCCTTCCCTTCCCTTCCCTTCCCTTCCCTTCCCTTCCCTTCCCTTCCCTTCCCTTCCCTTCCCTTC
>NW_009202535.1:1039-4072 GCF_000690835.1 Fulmarus glacialis | reverse complement strand
CCTCCCTCCCCTTCCCTTCCCTTCCCTTCCCTTCCCTTCCCTTCTCCCTTCCCTTCTCCCTTCCCTTCTCCCTTCCCTTCTCCCTTCCCTTCTCCCTTCCCTTCTCCCTTCTCCCTTCCCTTCCCTGTCCCAGCGGGCTGGATGTGAACCTGGCTGGCCACATCTCTCGGGCAGACAGCCCTACCCAGGCGGGGGGCAGCCCCGGGGACCCCCCAGTGCGGCTGCAGACCATGCCTCCGCCAGCCTGCCCCTGCCCTGGTGGCACTGCCAGAGCCAACGGGCTCCACCGGTGTTCTTGGGACGAGCTCCTGAAAGGGACACCCGGAATTTATTTGCCTGTGTCTGGATGTGCTGGAGCAAGTGGAGGAACTTAATGAATGATTTCTTTAGTCAAGTGAGAGCTGTTTGTTTTTATAGCCCTTATAAAAAGATAGGAAACAAACTCAATAAGCCAAGTCACACTCAATCCAGTCATATTTTTTTTATTCCTGGCATTTTATCTCAACTCACTCTATTTTAATAAGCTATAAATCAGGGCTTATTATGATGGTGTGAACAGTGTCAATGGGCTCTCTTAGCACTCCGAGGAACGACGCTGCACTGCCAGTGCCTTTCTGCAGACGGCCTGGCGTTTCACTGGCTGGTGGAGTTTGTTGGAGAGTCTTCCTCACAGAAAGCTGCAAAACCCATTTGAATTTATGATCATTTTGGAGTCTGAACAGGAAAAGTGTGTTTTTCCAGATCCTGTGAGGTAATCACACTGCGATGACATATGTTGCAATTCCCTATATACTGCCACACGCTATGCTGAGCATAATCTCTGAAGTGCATTTTCTCCTCCTCGGTGATTATTATATCCCGTTTGGACTCCAAGCATTTTGACCATTAGTAGAATGAGGGCGATTACAATTTGGCATAAGGCACTGCAGTCAGAAGCCAATGTTTAGAGACAGTGGTATAAGAGAAGTCCCATAATTGGAGCTGTAGGGCTGAGTTTGCCAGAGTATCTATTGCTGGCACCAAATCCTTCTTGGCGCCGCACCTATTGTAGCTGCACTTTGGCCCACACCTTGTTTCATACTGAGCCTGCAATTAAAATACAATCAGTTGTCCCTGTCCAGCTCCTGGATAGTGGTTGTGCAGCCCAGATTCCTATACGTGCCCAAACGGCATTCGAAGCGTCCGTGGTTTAACACTGCACGCTTGCTGCTGGTGCCTTTGCCAGGGCTCACGTACAAATTCAGATGAGAACTTCTCAAACTTCGATTTAGTGTCAAGGCAGCCCCAAAGCAAAATCCCTTCCTGTCTAATCTCCTAGGACTTTGGGACTTCATGTCTCCAGCTCTCAGGTTCCCTCTATGTTATCCCTGGGCACTCAGCATCTATTGCATTTAGCAATGACCGTTTTTTTATTATTTCCTTGTTGAATTCGTATTTCTGTGTTCTACTTCCCAGTAGTGGTACCAAGGGACACAACAGCCTTTCAGTGCTGCTCAGCCCTTCTTGTCTGAGGTACCACAGCTCTGCAAGCAGAGCAATCGCTGGCACTTGTGGAAAGGCTATGAGAGAGGCACATGTGGTGATACTTGGGAAGGAAGGATGGATGGCACAGAGGAGATGAGGAATTGGGGATGTAGGAGATATCCTGGCAGCTGGAAAAGTCCTCAGAAAATTCCAGCGAAATACAGGTTTGCAGCAGCGAAGCACGAACTGCTTCTGCCTCCAGAGAGAGTCTGTGGATGCTTCAGCTGCCTTTTGCCCAAGAGACTCTGTCTGTGCTGGAGATGCCGCAGATCCTCATCTGCTGCGTTTCATGGGCTGTCCCAGAAGATGTAAGGTGGCTGTGTCTGCTGCAAAAAACTTTCTTCCCATGCAGAAATGGTGGCACCGTGTCTGGAGTCGGTGCGGCAGTGCAGCCAGCAGTGGTGGGGAGGCTCCGCACTTGGCTGTGGGGAGGAGACCATTTGCTTTTTGGAGAAACATTATCCCAGCACGTCCTTTAGAGCCCGCACCTGGCGGCACTGGGCCTTTCACTGAGCTGGTCGCTGCATATAACTGACTCAACAGCATGTTTTATAATTAAAATATTATAGCTGGAAACGTTGACTATCTTCCAAATATGCCAGGAGGCTTCTGTTTGCACGGCTTGAAGCATAAGCTGGCAGTGAAGGCTGGTGCGGAGCGAAGACAAATGCGTTTATGTTGGGCTGCATATTGTCTCCTGCTCTAACATCTCTCTAATTCACACAGTGGTGCTCTTGCTTGCATAGCCTGTAATTTCCTTCACACCTAATTGAACTTTGTTTTAAAGTCTTTTGTCTGACTAATGTCCAGAGAGTGCTCTAACATGGGCTCTTTGGCCTTTCATTCTGGTTCTCCATCAATATTTACGATGCGAGGCCTTGGGGAAGCCACCACCGACTGCTGCGTGGAGAGGGCTGGGAGCGGGACGGGCCGCGGCTTGAGCAAATGGCTGTGGGTGCCTGAACACGAGTGCACGGCTCCGGTGCGGAGGGCGGGCAGAGTAGCACCCTGAAACCCCGCTGAAACACCGGGGTGACAGGCCGAATCCTGCAGAAGCGTCCCTGACAGCCCCTGCCACGGCGCCCGCGGGGCTGCGGCTCAGCCCGGTGCCATGGAGGTCCCCTGGCCAGCAGCAGCCACCGGTGGTCCTGGCTGGTGCCCGCTGGTGGCTGCACTCCCCCCGCGCACGTGCTGTGGGGTTGCGTGAGGACAGGGGCCCGGTGCAGGGGTGGGTGCTTTGGGTGGGGTCCCCTGTGCTGTCACCCGGTGCCTCTGCTGTGACCCGAACATCAGCTGGAAACAAAAGTGTTTGCCTCTTTCTTCAGGGGCTGCTTAAGATTGTACAAGGAGATAAGCAAATTATATGGCCTTAAATATCTGTGGGATCTGTGATCCTCAAGACAGCCATCAAGGCAGGGCTAACAAGGGCACTTTAAACACCAGTCAGGCATTTCTATTGCAGAGATCCTTGTCTCAGCCTTTCCTCTGGGAGAAGAGCAGAAAGCAGGG
>NW_009202535.1:382-993 GCF_000690835.1 Fulmarus glacialis | reverse complement strand
AATTCTTGTTTTTCTGCTATTGCTAAGGAAACTGAACATTTTGTCCTTCCTGGCCCCTGAGCTCCAGCTCTTATTGCTGTGCCGGAAAAGGCTCCACACACAGCTAGGCGTCGGCGCGGGAGGTCAGGGGCGCTGACAAATGCACTCCGGAGCACAGCTCACGGCACGCAGTGGAGACGTCAGGACAGCCCTGCAGACACCTGCAGTAACGAGAGCTCCCACGGGGCCCTGGGAGGGGGACGGGAAAGGGTGACATGCAAACTGGCGGTGCAAAAAGAATAGGCCAGGCGTCCTTCAGCTTTGCCAGCCTGGCACGTTCGGTTTCAGGAGCCATGCTGGCTGGGGTGAGGAGGATCTGGCCAGGCAAAGCGGTGACGATGGCAGGATCCCTGCCCGGTGCGCGGGGCTGTGCGGTGCGGGTGGACCCCTGCCCTCCACCCCATGGCCAGCACCCCCGTGAACACGGCCGCCCGCCGGGGGGGACACCAGGCGTGCCTCTCCCCACCACCGCTGCCGCACACCTCGCCGGGGCCTGCAGACCGGGGAGACGGGAAGGAGTGTTCGTACGATGGGTCTATTGATTTATCAGCTGTTCCTTGGGCAGGGAGGGA
>NW_009202535.1:0-274 GCF_000690835.1 Fulmarus glacialis | reverse complement strand
AGTAATGTTTATCTAACACAGAAAACTCCAGGTCACCTGGGATAGTTCACAAGTGGTGTCTTGTGTTGTGGAGGAAAGGGAAAAAAGGGGTTTTAAGAGGCAAAGCCCTCCCCCAAGCTGGGTCAGAGGCTACAAGACTGTGCAGGCTACAGAGCTGCGCGCTGGGCAAGGATCTTCTAAACAGTGTCCCAAATTGCAAGCACGGATTTTTCTGAACACGTGGGCTGTCAATGTGGCAGGAGAGGCCCCAGGCAGAGCAAGAGGTGGGAGCAGC
>NW_009202534.1:15487-23982 GCF_000690835.1 Fulmarus glacialis | reverse complement strand
AATAAATTTTTTACAATGAGGGTGGTGAACAGGTTGTCCAGAGAGGTGGTGTATACTCCATCCCTGGAAACATTCAAGGTCAGGTTGGATGGGCAACCTGATCTAGAATCATAGAATCATAGAATCATTAAGGTTGGAAAAGACCTCTAAGATCATCAAGTCCAACCGTTAACCCAACACCACCGTGCCCACTAAACCACTTCCCTGGGCAGCCTGTTCCAAGGCCTGACCACTCTTTCAGTAAAGACATTTTTCCTAATGTCCAGTCTAAACCTCCCTTGGCGCAACTTGAGGCCATTTCCTCTCGTCCTATCGCTGGTTACTTGGGAGAAGAGATCAACCCCCACCTCGCTACAACCTCCTTTCAGGTAGTTGTAGAGCGCGATGAGGTCTCCCCTCAGCCTCCTCTTCATCTAGTGGAAGTTGTCCCTGCCCACAGCAGGGGGGTTGGACTAGGTGACCTTAAAGGTCCCTTCCAACTCAAACTATTCTATGATTCTATGATTTCCCATATATCCAACTAGGAATGCCTGAAACTGCCCTTCATAAGCAGGTCTGTAAAGTTCAGGAGAATACATGGACTTTCCCTTGCGTCAGAAGCTTGGATGCTATGTCAGAGCCATGACTGTGGTAGAAACACAGAGTCAAACCTGACTTGAGAAAATAAATAAGTGTAACTGATTTGGAGTCCTTGAGTCAAATTAATTTCATGTGCAATTCTCCTGAAAACAACCAAGGATGGCTACGGGCCATTCTGTCGGTAACAGATGTTGAGATCTCTTTACTGGTAGTCAAATCTCTTTGCTGTTGAGACATCTTAATCTATTGCTTGTGGGTCAGATGCTGCTCAAGCTCACTCAGGGCTGGGGGGAAAGGAAAAAGCAGTGGAGGTCATGGGTGCTTGGAAGACACAGCCCACCAGTGCCTGACCACCATCACTCGCTCTGGATTGCTTGTTTATGGATCAGCAGGGCAGTGCTGGAAAAGGGGAGGCAACATCTAACCGATCAACATGACGTTGTCCAAGCTGGTTGAAAGCTAGATATAAACGACCCTCATGGCTCTACATCTCGCTTTTCAGAGCAGGTCTTGAAAACAAAGACAGGGTTAGGAAGAGCAGGTTTTACTGTTGTGGTTAAGGGGTTAAAAAAAAAAAAAAAATCCCCTCCTCAAAAGAGGAAAGCTTTGCTAATTAAGGCCCAATTGGAAGCAACTGGTTTGCACTGGTAAGCTGCTACTCTCAGAAAGAGCTGGACTGACTTCTCTACAATCACTCACATGAGTAAGCACTGCGAAAACACAGCTTGGCCTGAAAGGAGCTAATAAGCACACAGATAAAATCTTATTTTGAAAGCAGCAACAAAGGACACGTGATTTATATCTCAGCTGATGACTTCATATGTTTTGCAGAGTTTCTCCACAACGTATCGGAATTCATAATTCATTTTTACAGTGCATTAAATTAAAATAATAAATGTCAGGAAGTTTTTTGAGAGAAAGAAAACTGTAAGCAGCGCTGAGGGATCAAAAGAGGTTTTGACAGGGAGAGACTCCTGTTGACTTGAGGGGCTTTGGATCGGGCTCGAGATTGGCAACAACATGGACAACAGTTAATAAAAGCATGCCTGTTAGACATGCTGGAGCTTGGGTAAATCGGAGCAGATTGGGAGCTGATTGCGGCGTCTCAGCGTGAGTCGCAGGGAGCTGCGTGCTGGCCGGAGCCTCGCCGCCACGCGTGGTGGGATCCCGTTGCTCATCTAAATGGCAGCAGCCACCGATGAGTTAAGACAAAGGAAGTGAGAGTGGAGGCGGAGGAGAGAGCGGGGATTAGAGGATTGGAGGAAAAACAACGTTCAAGGGGAGAAACCATTCCAAAACCTACATTTATGCAAGGAAAAGGACTGTTGCATTAAAAGGCTGTATATCATTTCTGGAGTTATTAATTTCCTTCATGTTGGAGGAGTTATTATCTCTGTGTGTTTCCGTTCTTTTCCTTAATGCAGGAATATATCATGTGCTTCTCAGCCGAGGTAGCATTTCATTTTGTCATGCACATTAAGAAAAGCACGGGACAAAGCCAAACAGGTAACTCTGCTCACCTTGTCTGTAGCACGGCAGCTTCAGACATTTGCAGGACTTGTGAGCCATCATTTGAGTTGGTCAATGTTGTACCTGTCCGTACCTACAAGAGACGTGTTTTGCTGCAAAATACCAGTCATGGTTGGCAGGCAACTAGCGCTTCTGTTGGAGCAGGGCTGATGAGCACCTGCACCATCAAGCGTAGGATGAACGTGACTCCTTCGTGATCTAACCCACATAAGTCGCTGCCTGTCCTACAGTAGTCACTACCGAAATGCTCTATAACCAAGAAAAAATGGATGTCCTACCTTTTGGTGCTGTTTAAGCAAGATACCAGCTGTAACCTGTTTGGTGGTCTCAATCTTTCATCAGACTCAATCTTCCTTTGATACTTCTTTTTCAAGACATCCATTCCTTTGTCTCTCGTAAGTGTGTGTTGTACCCAGTTAAATGCAAGAACTGCTATAGCTGCCCCATGTCCCCTTACACATGGTCAACACGCAGCTCTACCTCGTGCAACACAAGTGTGAAAGCATTGCTGTGGTGCAATACCCGGTGGCTTTGGAAAGGTGAGATTCAGCCCTGGCCCCACAGCTCTCTGTGATGCTGTGTGTCTCAAGTTTTGGGTCCCTCACTACAAGAAGGACCTTGAGGTGCTGGAGCGTGTCCAGAGAAGGGCAACGAAGCTGGTGAAGGGTCTAGAGAACAAGTCTTATAAGGAGGGGCTGAGGGAACTGGGGTTGTTCAGCCTGGAGAAAAGGAGGCTGAGGGGAGACCTCATCGCGCTCTACAACTCCCTGAAAGGAGGTTGTAGCCAGGTGGGGGTTGGTCTCTTCTCCCAAGTAACAAGCGATAGGATGAGAGGAAATGGCCTCAAGTTGCGCCAGGGGAGGTTTAGATTGGACATTAGGAAAAACTTCTTTACTGAAAGAGTGGTCAGGCCTTGGAACAGGCTGCCCAGGGAAGTGGTGGAGTCCCCATCCCTGGAAGTATTTAAAAGACGTGTGGATGAGGCGCTTAGGGACATGGTTTAGTGGGCATGGTGGTGATTTGTAGAGTAGATTCATATATATTCAAAATCCAGGTTGGGCTGTTATGTGAAGAAGAATGAACTTCAAGGTAACAACATTCAACTTTACTACATTTAGTGAGCTGAAAAGGTTGTTTTATATATATATATATATACACACACACACATATATATATATATGATGGTTTGCAAGCTTTGGTTTGCACTTTTTCATGAGGCTGTCATTTTGCCTGATTCTGTAAGATGAAGAGCAATTTCTTGGCAAATGGGAGGACTGGGTTTAAATGTGAGCTTTGGCTCTATTAGCTTTACAATTTGCCTAGTAAAAGGTTTGTAGCTGAGTCCTGGTGCACAATGGGAAAAAGAAGAAAATTCGTATTTGGAGAATCACAGAATAACAGGCTGGAGGGAACCTCCTGGGGTTGTGTGTCTCTGGTCTAAGACCCGCTCAGAGCAGGTCCAACACATCAGGCTACTTGGGGCTGGACTTGTTCCTGTTTATCACCATCTGCCTGGTCCTGAGGAGCCCAAACTGCACCCACTGCCCAGACATAGTCTCAGGTCCTGAGTAGAGGGGAAGAACCACGTTCCTCAGCCTGCTGGTTGCCCCCTTGCTAATCCAGCCTTGGATGTGATCATCCTGTGCTGCAAGAGCACAACGCTGGCTTGTGGGCACCTCGTAGTCCACCTGACTCGCGGGTCTATTCAGTTGGCCCCAGCCTGTGCTGCTGCATGGGCTTATTCCACCCCAGATACTGAACTTTACATTTCTCTACTTTGAACTTCATGAGGTTCCTGCTCATCCGTTTATGCAGCTTATTTCTTTGAAAAACATCTCTATTCTCCAGCACATCCACCATCCTCCCAGTTGGGTATCCTCTGTAGGCTTGTGGGGAGAGCAGCCTGTCCATTGTCTAAGAACCCATTGAGCTTAATGACAACATTCTTCAGAAATGTTCACCACCTCCTACTTCACCAGCTGGGCTACACAACCTTAATGGCATAGAGAACTCCATGCAGTTTCAAGACATCGTCCAACCTGGTGCAAGATCTAAAAGCCCATGTGGAGCTTTAATATCCTGATGATTTATGGCTGGGATTGAGACTTTGTCCAAATTGTTTCTCCATTTCTATAAACCTTTCAGGCTGATGGAGGACTCTGCAAATTAAGTCACTGACTTTTATTTAGACACTGTGAAAAGTGAGTTGTTCACAAGTGACCCTACGTCTCACCTCAGAGTGGCAAAAATTCACAGTCATGGAGCGTGGATTCATGCAGATCAAGGGCTCTGTTTGTAGATCTGAATCAAAGATATTCAAAAAGATTCTCCCAGGGGGAACAGTCATAGGTGGATGATAAAAGTGAGCAAGTTTAATGTACTGAGAGCATATCTTCTTACTGCATTTGCTCAGAGTGTCCGTTTATGATGAATGTAAAGCAGACCCAGCAGCAGAGTTCAGGCAAGGGCGTTCCCATTTATGTGCTAAGTTTCATGTCTAACATGGCCTGTTAGGCTTTTGGAAAGGCAAAACAAAAAAACGTGCCTAGTTTTTAAAAAATGCGTTGCTGCATCACTCTTCATGTCTTAAACCATTGAAAAAAGAGGAAATTATTTCTATTATTTGTATTACATTGAGCCCCAGGAAAAGCAAGTACAATCCCATTTATATTTACTGCTGTGCAAGCAAATACAGTTTATGTTGGACTAAATAGCCCAAGAAGGCGTCATTATTAGTTTCTGAGAACTCATCAGCTCAATGTCTTGCTTAAGCTCACGTATGAAGTCTGTGGCAGGGCTGGAGCTGCAGGCAGAGTTGCTTCTGCCAGGAAAACCAAGACCAGATCAGCCGGATGGTGGGTGCCTTTGAAGTGTGAAGGATAAGCAGAGAGCTGTGAAAAGGTTTCTGAGAAGGAACCACAGGGTTTGCTGGGCCAGTGCTCCCTTGGTGCCTGAAACCTCCTGCTGTTGATGTTCCTGGAGAGAGAAAATGGACAGAGATGACATTTCCTAATTTTTGAGGGCAGGCTTTGCAGCCTGGCCCATCTTTTTCTGGAGGCAGTTAATAGTCATAGCTGATTCCCAGATGTGTGGCTAAAATAATATTTATTTGCTTTTACTAATATTTGGATATTAGAAGCTAGAAATAAACTGTTTTTTATAAAGACATTTTGGGCAGGCTATTCCATGTTTTCTTGCCTCTTCACCTGAAAATGCTTGTGCTGGCCCTAGTTGGAGACAGGCTCCTGGACATGACCTCCATGCTGGGTCGGGATGGCATTGCTTACCTTTGCCTGGCCTAATGCCTGCATTGCTGAGCTGTGAATATCTCATCATCTTTAGGATGTCTCCCCATTGCCTTGTGAGGCAGGACAGTGATGTATCTCCCTTTCAAGAGAAGGGCACAGGGAGGATATGATTACACTCATAGCTGGATCATTTGACCAAGTCACTGTGATGACTTAGGAAAAAACCTGTAAAGATTATGAGTTCCAGGTTAATTTTATGAAAACCTTCCAAAGTTTGTATTCCATGACTGGTGGGACCCTTAGGGTGATCTCTGAAGGGTGCAGGTGGGGAGGTCTGGTTGAATTTGCATGTCCTGGGCAGTACAGGAGGGCAGCGCTCTCCCCAGTGGTCTTCTGCACTGCTGCCATGGCCCCCTCCAGGTGAGACAAGACCTATTTTGAGACATGCCAGAGAGAACCAGGTCTGCAGAGGACACCGAAGAGGCTTCAGGGCACATGGACCTGAGAGGCTGGACCCAAATGCAGCCTTTTGGGGAGCAGGGAGCCAGGGGAGAGTTTTCCCCAGCCTCCCTCCACATGTTCTCATCCAAACTAATAAGCTTTGCTAGAGTTGGCTGTATTTCACTGGTGGATGGGATGATTTCTCTGTCTATGTTAGTTTAAGTTGCTAAAGCTCTGTAGGATAGAAGGCACCTTAGATCTGTGAGCTGGTACTATTAATAATAATAATTTATCACATAATTCCCCTCTTACTTCAAACACAAACTTCTATAATCTCTTCCACCTTCTCAGCCCTTGGAGCAATTTGCCATTTGTCAGGAAGAAATGGGAGATGAAGCTGCTCTTCCTCAGGCTGCAACTGCAGGGGCATCCCAGAGGCGGATGGGAACTGAAATAAATCTCCCCCATCCAAAGCCCTGAATCCCACTGTCTCCTTAATAATAAAGAGATTTACTCCAAGCCTTTCCCAATAAAACTCTGAGTGTACATTGTAGGTCGAAAGAAAACATTTGAAACCTGAAAGCAGAGTGAGAAGTAAAACCTTGTAAGTTTGCCTCAGATATAATTTGTAATCTCAGCCCCAGCTGTGTAACCTCCCTGATTTATTACGCCTTGAACCAACCGCTTTTGGGTTTGGGGTTTCCAAAAAAGCCCAGGTTTTCCTTGTGCCTGTGTGAAGGGTGGAGAAGACCGCACAGAGAGCTGGTCCATGGGTAGGTATTAAAGACGATACTGTGGATGCAACATCAAGCTGAGAAAGTCTGTGAGCATGGCTGGGGGAAAGATCCCTCATTTCTAATACCCTTTTCCTCAGCATGGGCCAATGTCAGAGGTGAGTTACTGGGACAGATGGCCCCTTTGATCTGTCCCAGTAAGGTCATGCCTGCATTCTTGTTCTCAGTGTTCTCTGCCTGCATTCTTGTTCTCTATCAGTGTTTGTTACAAATAACACCACGTCCAAGGAACTTCACAGCTGCAAAGTCAAAAACTAGGAAATGCCAGTGTAAAAACTCCCAATTTTATAATTTTATTTCTCTTGATGAAGCTTAAGTTGATATAAGAATAATTCAGCCAGAGGCTCAGTTTCCACATTGACAATTTTAACCAGATTAATTAAAGATGGACTTTATTAGAAACTATTCTTTTCAGAAATCTGCAGTGGAAGAGGGAAAGTGAAGTGCAGCAGCACTGAGCATGCTCAGGATTTATTTTTCAGCCTGGTTTCCAAAGGAAATTATATTTACTTGAAATGCAATGTGTGGGTATACTTGTGTCCCCCTGCAGAGCTTTGAAACCCCTGGTCGTTTGGTCCAGCTCTGGCAGAGGAAAAGAGAGCTCAGAGAGATGAAGTTTGTGCAAATTCTGCAAAAACTGATGGAAGGGAGAGAATCCACCAGTTCCTGCAGTGAAGGAAAGACCTGAGCTCAACTGTATTGCTAGACACCAAATGATCCACATTAAAAAAGCTATTTTGGATATGCCGGTGATGGGAAAACTTTCAGCCAGAGCTTGGGGCTTATGAGACATGCAATAACTCAACACCAGCTTCCAGTGGCTGCACGTGTCCCGCAGCTCGTGCGATGGCTCCTTTTATCGGTGCAGCAGCTCTGAGGAATGAGATTTCCATCATGCCCATCTGCAGCTACTTTTGGGCGAATCTGGGCCAGGCCTGGGCTCCTGGCCATGGGAATGATTTGCAATAGCAGCTGATGGAAATGGCGCTTGCTGCCAGCCCCCCCTTCCCTCCCTATTGCCCTGCAGCCTCTCCCGAGCCAACGCTTCCCGGTTTGGGGAAGCTGCCGTGCCCCTGTTCTCCCGGCTCGGCTGTCTCAATGTGGATGAAGGCAGCTGCTGGGTTTGAAAGCTTGGTCTCTCTTCCCTTTTTTGGAGACACTTGGGTTTTGATTTCACGCCCAGGCATCCATCCCAGCAGCATCTGCCCCGTGCTCATGGCAGCCCACGCTCCGGTTTCTTATTTAAGCGCATCGTGCTCACAGGAGAGGGCTGGGGGTCAGACATCTGGTGGGCTCTGCAGGGCTCTCTCTGTAAGCATCAGTGGCAGAGGGAGGGTAGCATTTACCCCTGTCCATCTGTTAGGTCTCCTTTTGCCCCCCAAAATACCCCTGCCCAGCACAGCGATGAAACCCGGAGAAGAATCAGCCTCCGCGATTGGGGCTGGGGGCTTGCAAGGGCTGCCCCATCCTGGCGGGGAGGCTGGGTTATTTATTTCACAGGCAGAGCTGGACAGCGGACAAGCAAAAAGAGGGTCTCGGCATCACAGCCCACGTTGCACTATCTGAGACTGGAGGAAGCCCTGGGGGAGTGGGAGAAAAAGGGAGAGAAGAGAACAAGGGGGACGCTGGCACCAGCAGTGGCCGCCTGCTCTCAATTTACTCCCGAGGAGTCCCCTAATAAAATCAGCGGAGGCCGTGCACGCTTTAGTGGGAGCTTCAAAAGTGTTTATGGGATGATTTGTGTGGAACGGTTATGCTGGAAGCAGTTTAGGGAAGGTATGTTGTTACTAGAGGATTTTTTTTTTTTTTTTTTAAGCTCCATTTGGACACTTCTTACCGTTATATACCAGCAAGGAATGAGCCCCAGCAGCTGTTTGCTATTTATTGGAGTCCGCGGTGGAGT
>NW_009202534.1:0-15469 GCF_000690835.1 Fulmarus glacialis | reverse complement strand
CAGGGAGGGTTTCAGCAGCTTGGAGAGTTCTTCCTTCTCTTTTTCCCCAGATTTTCTGCAGGGCGTGTTGAATCCTTATAACCTCCTGCCCCACGCAGACATCACAGGTGAAGAGCAAAGTCCTGGAGAGCACCCATGGAGTCAAGACCCACATGTGAGCTGGTACCTCTCAAACCCAGGACTGCAGACTCAGTAAGTCATCACTGCACTGGTTACACTCTTTGTATTTTCAAGCTCATCTTTTCTTATGAAGAGAGCCTTGAATTTGTTGCTTTGGACGTTACCTCGTTCCGAGCTGTCTCCTGTATGAGAAATGGAGATATATGACAGATTTATGCCAATGAGAGACAGTCATTTCTAGTATATCTCTGCACCACGCAGTCCTGGTCCAAGCTGCCACAAAATCCTTTCTTCTGCTCTACGTATATCTCCAGGTAAAGTTTTCCAAATATAATTACGAGTCTAACTCTGAGTACGGCTTGTGTCCAAACTACAGGGTGTAAAATTGCTTGGCAAGGCCAGTAGGACTCAAGGGCTTTCAGCCCATCAGCAGAGGATCTCCTGATGCTGCCACGTGGCCTGTGAAAGGGAACTGAGAAAAGTGAACCCGTCATCGTGAAGGTGCAATTTGCTGCACGGGGGTCCACGCACAGGCTGGGAACATTTTCGGTGCAGGGAGAAGGCCAGTTGGGGAAGGTCAACCTCGGAGTCTGCTGCGTCGCCGCAGTCCTGCAAAACCTCACTCAGCGGAGGCAGCTTTTAAAATACCTTCCCCTTTCTGATGAAAGACTCTGCGGTGTCTCTCAACGCAGCGTTTGAAATCTCACTCATCTCTCTTCCCCCCTCCTCGATGATCCCTCATTCAAGCTGTCACAGTCTAACAGCCCTGCGCCGCTGTATTATCAACATATACAGTAACTTGCAGGCGACCTTTGCTCTTTCTAGCACTGCAGAGCCAGGAAAGCTGCAGGGAAAGGGAACAGGATCTCATTCTGGTTCATGCATCAGCCACAAAACCATCTGCTGAGTGTGGAGCACAGGAGTTTTATTAGCCGTGTGATATAGCAAGCAGAAAGGGCTCTTCTATGTTGCCATATGCCCGGGAACAGGATAAAACCTTTTCCTTCCCTTGGAGGAATTCAAGCAAGCTGCATCAGACTCCCCGTACTGAATTTCATTCCTCGTCTTCCTTTTGCTGCAGGACCAGTGACGAGCTCTTTCACCCCAAAAGATCTGTGTCCCACTGGCAAACCAGTGGCAACCATATGCAAAACCTCAATGAAAAGTTGTTAGGCAAAGTCCTGGGCCCGCTAAAGGCAACAAGAATCTCGCCACTGCTTCCTGCGGAGCCGTGATTTCCCTCTTTTGCTCCAGTAAGCCCTGCTGCTTTAGTGCACGAGCAGGGCTTTTATTTTCCCTGGAGCCTTTATTCTCCATGCAGATGGAGAACAGAGCTGCAGAAGGGCTGCCAAGCCACGAGGCAGGTATTCTGCTGTTTCAAATCCCCAGTGCCATGTATTTTACAAATCCCCCTACCTAATTTTTATTACTAAGGAGGCTTATTACGCTACCAGCTAGGGCACAAATGAGTGTGAAGAGCTGTATCGTTGGACCAAAGACAAACCCTTCCCAGAAGGACTTACATCAGGACAGTCAAGTGAAAGGTAGGAGAAAGGGGTAGCACTTGAAAGCCATTGAGTTGGCCTCTTGCCTGTTTTGTTTCCCCCCCCGTCTTTTAGCTCTTGCTGATGTTTTCAGTTCGTGACCGGCTTCTTTCTCTGCCCCTTCCCCCTATTGCTCTGTCTCTGGTGCCACATTGGTACACAAGCATCTCCAGAAGGGTTGGTTGAAGCAGTGTGCCGAGATGCACAGGCACTGTGATTGGGACTGGTAGAAACAAGAAAAGATGAATAGATGCTAAGCACCCTTTTGGAAGGGTCTAATCGAGGCTGTTTGCAACTGTGACCCTTTTCTTCTTGCCTATTGTGGCCTCCAGCTGTTCTCCTTTGCTCCTCAGCATGGTGCCTTAGAGGACCCAGGCTGCACGGGGTGGTTGCACCTCAGGATCTGTCACCAGCCCCATAAAATACCCAGTTCAGCATCGTCTTTCCAGCACTCCCTGATTTTCCCACTCTCCAGCCCTGCCCTGTATCTGCTGTTCCGCAGGGCAGTAAGGCTTGCTGAAACATAAGGGGTTTATAGACTTTTGCACAACCTTCTCCAACTCGGTTTCCCAGAAGCACTAAGCCTCACCCAGGGTTTTAGTCCAATTATCCCAATAATGGGTAATTGTTCTGCATTGGGAGGCGCTGAGGCAACAGCAGAGATGCCGGTGGACACACACTTACTCCTGTGTCATATCTCATACAATAGCTGGGAATCATAGAATCGGGACGGGAGTTTAAAGCAGTGTTGGCTGGGTAATTAAAGCCAGACCTGGGTCAAATTTTCAGCTCTGCTCAAATCCTTTCAAGTATTTCTTTTTTTAACCTTCTGAAGGTGGCAGATGCTGTTCGGGACCTGGACCGTGGCAAGCCAAGAGGCCAGCACAACTGCAAGGTGGAACAACAGCCCCAGAAGGTTCATCTGGAGCCACCACAGGGAGTCCAGGCAGGTGTTCTCCCTAGAAACCAGATCCCCTTTGAAATGGGTTGTTTCACCACCTGAAATTCATATTCCTTCGAGGAGAAAGCTGGGGGAAAGAACAGGTCTATGTACTGACATCAGCGCTGTAAGAAAAGCAACCATAAGACTGTGAGCATGTGGTGGGGAGGGGTGGAGAAATAACCCCCACCAAGAGTTGCTGGAGTGACCTCAGCTGTCTACTGAGGGAAGCCACCCCATCTCCATCACACCAGCAGTTTGGGACAGGATGCTATGGACTGGCGGTGAGGAACCCAGTCCTTCCCTAGGATCACCCCAAGCTTTCTGTGGACCAGGCCTTTTCACACATTTCATATATTTGGAGCTGGCTCCCAGGTGAGACTGAAGTATCTCCATTTCTAGTTTCCAGCATCCATCAATAAGATGGTGAGCCTTTCTCCTGGGCCAGAATCACAAGATTGACTCTAATACACATCTGTGTTCAGAATAAAACTGCTGTGAATTGTTCTTGATGCAGAGAATGCATTTCAAGCCCAGAAGGCACTGTTACGATCTTTTTTTTTTTTTTTTAATCTCCTGCAAGACATGTGATGTCAGGCTTTTCTGAACTGATTTCTGCTTCAAGACCACTGCTCTGTCTGAACCATTTCAGCCTGGATAAAAAGACATCCAGCCGTCTTCACTGGAATCGACCTTCAATCTTCTCCAAGGTAAAGAGACTGAGGCTCTCTCAGCACATTTTCTCATTTTTACAGTCATTCCTTTTTTCCTTCTTTTAACCCTTTCCAGATTTGCAGCCTCTGCTTTGATTTCCATCACTTTATGTGTCTCCTTCCCCTATTTGTAATTTGAGGTTCACAGGACTGCTTAGACTCTCATGTTCAACCAATACCCACCATGACCTACACGTCCCTGCTGGAACTGCTGACTTCCAGAAGGTCGGATCGTGTCCCCTCCCCCCCTTTGGTAAATCAGGCCTGTATGCGTCATTTTTAAACACGCGGTCTTACGTTTGGTCATGTGAAAGTACTAGTAGTTTCCTTGTGCTCAGCATATCAACCGCAACGAATTGCCTTCTGTTAGCAACCTGTCTTGGTTTTTATTGTTCTTGCCCATCCCAGTGTCATCTGCTATGTTTATCCGTAACAATTTTCGTGCTTTTTCTTAGCCATTGCTAAAAATTTAAAATAATGTAAAGCTACACACAAATCCGTCTAGAGTACAGCTATGAAATGTATTAGGTCAAAGATGTACATAAGCATTTATACACACATTTTAGAACATGTCTGACACTTTTATCCCTTTAAATGTACATCATGTTGATTATCCAGCGGTTCCAATTTCATAAGAGAAATTTTGTGGTGTAATTTACAGGATTCCTGTGGAAATATACTACATCCGTGCTGTCATTTCTGCCTACCAAAACTCATGTGAGATTGGCTTGATGTGATCTATTTTCTGTGTGGATCAGTGTTATTTTTTTCAGTGATGTCGTTGACTCCGTCATTTTTTCCATGCCTGGTGTTAGACTGATAGCCCAAAGTTACCCAGGTTATTTTGTTTCTCTGTTCCGGAAGGGCTTTTTCTGTTCCCAGGATGCAAGTTATTTCTCAAACTCAACAGCACATATTGGTCCTTGGTTAGTTCTTTTGTAAATCTGGGATGCCAGTCATACAGATATCTAATATCTATATATCTGATTTTACCAGCTATTCTTTCACATGCTTTTTTCTACTGTAATGGAAAGTATTTAATCAACATAATGTAATATATCTATATTTTCCCCAAAACTGGAATACAAATGTTTCCTGAAGACATTTACTGCTTCTGAACTATTGTTATCAGGTCTGTTCTGTCCTTCCACATTCATCCACGTCTGTCCATGAACCAATATTACACTTAGGATTCTTTCTGATTTTGGTTTATTAAAACCTCCTACTTGTGGTCCCAGCTTTGCTCGCCTCCTCTTCCCCCTCTGGAGTATTTGTCTTCCCCAGAAATCGCTACAGTTTGTAGGTTCTAATTTTTGCTTTTAAGCTTCCCCAGTTATTACATATTGGAGTTTTACTATTCTTTTCATAGCTGCATTCACTTCCCTTGTAAAGCAGCTTTTTAAAAAACTAGTTTACTCTTCTCTTTCAGCTGTGGGCCTATGTTTTTTTGAATATATATAGTAAAATGTCCTCTAGCAGTTTCCAATTTTCATTTACATTTTTAAATTCTTTTTTTGCCAGCCAGTTTTTCATCTGTTTTTTGAATCAATAGAATATACCTACAAAAACTTTTCAAACTTTCTTCCCTTCCCTTTATTAAAAGGAAAAACAAAGAAGAGAAACCTGAGATTTGTATCTAATCCCATGACTCTGAAGTCTGGGCTTTTTAAAACATGTAATAAAGGTCCAGATAAAATCACAAGAATTGGCAACACTTTAGTATTGCATTTGTCTGACTGCATTCCCTGGCCGGTACCTAATAACATATTATCATAATTTTTTTAATAGATGAAAATAATTATTTCACCACAATTTTGAAAGGTGAAATCCAGAGAAAGCATGTGTCGGTTATTTGAGCATTTACAGTAGTAATGAAGATGATTTCCAAGCTTGCAGTGATGTCTCTAGGAGGTGGTGCTGACACTTATCACCTGTGAAAACCCAAGCAGTTTAAAGTCAGGCCGAATTAAAAATACTGGCCTTACATTCCTTGGCCAGTGACTCACCATCCATGGCACCGTCATCCACGCAGAGTATGTGGTTTAGTTCATTAGTGGGTGAAATTCATCCCATAGAAGAGATATGTACAGAGTCTGATTGGCTTTTTGCTTCCCATCAAGAAACATAGGGTTTGAGTAGGAGTTTAACAAGGTGTAGTTCTGGATGCTGATGGCAATATCTCTGTGGCACGTCATGATCAGGCTATTAATTATGTGTAAAATAACAATAACCCACTTGTCCTTCTAGTGTCTCCATTCCAGATATGACTTTTACTTTCCAAATCCATCATCCTGCTTATGAAAGACTGAAAGTTTTACGACCTTTCTAGGGAGAAAAGGAAGGAAAAGAAAGGAAAAGAGAAGAAAAAGAAAGGAAAAGAGAAGGGGAGAAGGGAAGGGAAGAGAAGGGAAGGGAAGGGAAGGGAAGGGGAGGGAAGGGAAGGGAAGGGAAGGGAAGGGGAGGGAAGGGAAGGGAAGGGAAGGGAAGGGGAGGGAAGGGAAGGGAAGGGAAGGGAAGGGGAGGGAAGGGAAGGGAAGGGAAGGGAGAAAGAAGAGAAGGGAGAAGAGAAGAGAGAGAAGAGAAGAGAAGAGAAGAGACGAGACGAGATGAGACGAGACGAGACGAGACGAGACATTACTAAGTGGAAATAACTTAGGATCTAGCTAGTTGTCCCCTCATGCTAGAATTGGTTTCTTGTGGGGTTTATTTCTTTCCTTTTTGGCTCTTCAAAATACAGAATGAACTTCGAAGCAATTTTTTTCCAATGTGCCTTTGCCTCCTGCCCTGAACCCAAGAGACATCTGCAAAAGGAAGGCGCAAAATGCTGTGCCGTGGGGTGGGTAGCTGCAATTTACCAGCTGGACCCTGAGGCCACAGATCACCAGGTCTGCAGCTAACACTGCTCAAGAGCTGCCTTGTATTCTCTGGCACATGGATGATCCCAGCACAGATGAAAAGAATGCCCCCCTTGGTCAAGAGAAGCATGAGAGGAAAGATGAGAGTGATACACATGTCTAATTCACCTTCAGGAGCAATATTTTGTGGGTCTTTGTATTCACTGCTTGGGATAGTGTGAGGCATTGGTAAGAGCACATCTGGATTATCTCCTCCAGGCCTGGTCGGTCGTGTCCATGAATGAATCATTCAGACCAAGCAGGTGCAGGGAAGTGCCAGGACATGGATGGGAGGATGGAGAACTTGTCATCCGAGGGGAGGCTGCAGAGCTTGGCTTTTTTAGCTCAGCACAACAGCAGCTGAGAGGGGAAATGAGTGCTGTTGCACATGAAAGGTAAAAATAGCCGGGAGCAAAAAGAAACACTGGAGTGAAAGAAAAAAATGTTGGCACAAGAACAAGTAGGTTTTAATTGGCCTGGAGTAAATTTAGTCTGGAAATTAGATGAAGTTTCCTAAGCATCAGATCAGCAAAGTCCTGGAACAGGCTTCCAGGGGCTGTGAAAACAGGGCCGCTCAGATGACAAATCGGTTTAGCCGCGGCGGTGGCTGTGAGAACAGGGAGATCTGTTTGGTGAGCCAGCAGGCTCACACCCTGTGCAACCACGTTTCTCAGGAGACAGTCCCCAATGGAAGCATATGGAAGCATAGTCCCCAAGAATGATCTTTCAACCAAAGGATTGGTAGTCCTTGGACCACAGCAGCCAGGTAGGGCTGTAAGACACCAGCAGACAACTTGCAGGTGAAGAAATACTCCACCGTGGGGAACTCTTTGGTCCATCTTCCTTGTAAGCTTGCAAGATCTCTCTGCTGCTCTAAAAATGTCATTTATACTTAATCTGGCTAGCTGTGACCCAACCGCCCTGTTTGTCCTTTCATCCCTGCTCAGCCTGCCAACCGGGTGAGATACCTGTCTTCTGGGAAAGAGACCAAGACCAGGAAAATCACCAGCCCAGACTGCTAAACTGCAGCTATGATAAACTGGTTTTCTGTTCCTTGTGACTTGGACCTGCAAAGTTAACCTGGAGGGTCATATCAGGGTCTAGTGACAACTTTGGCACAGGTGTAAATGTCCCTGTGTCCTTACCTGTTCCAGAATTACCAAGATTAGAGGGACACATGATCTGAACTTGGACTTCACCTGCTCCAGTTTGCTGGGGACTAGGCAAATGCAAGGTTTTGCTTCGAGTTCATCTCCTCTGTATGCCTCACCGCCCAGGTAATCCCCCTTTAAATCAACTTGATGTGATTGCCTACACAACAAAATCCCAGAAGCCAAGGAAATGGAACCAGGAGCCCTAGATGCATGTTGAGAAAGGTCTTTGATTTGCATCTTTTTTGATGCCACCTGGCACCTCTCAGATGAACTTCTGTAAGGCTCTCCACTCCTCTCCCCTCGCCATGGTCCAGGGCGCATGACTCGCCATTGGAGGGGCAGCCAAGTGACCTTCCCAGCTGCTTGGAGGAACGTCAAGCTAAAATGTTCTCCCTTGTTCCCTGTTAAGGGTTGGACCAGAGTTTTTTTTGTGGTAACTGTGAACCGATAGATAGGAAGGACAGGTTGGGAGCTGCTCTGTTCGCAGGTCCTCTGCCTAACCCAAGTTTTCAGGTTGTTGAGCCGAAGGCAGGCGATAGCTCCGTGTGATGCCATGAAGAAGCACCAAGCTGCCCAGTGCCATCTCATCACCAAAAACACACATGCCCCGGGAGCCTTGGCATATGGATGGTGTGTAGCCCAGGAGAGGGGCTGGGACATGGGAGGGAAAGTGGTCCTCTGGCCCAGCTTGGTCCCCTCCCTTGGAAGTCTTCAGCCAACACAATGAAGATTGAGACCATGAAAACATGCTCTGCTGTGAAATTCCCACAGGAGGGAAACACCAGAAAAGACCGCAGGTGACACTTTTCCATCATCAGGAAGAAAAAAAAAAGCTGGGCAAAAGCTATAACAAAGCCTAACACCAGCATAAACACAAGAACGATCCATTCGCCTTTCTCTCAGGAATATTGAGATGCATTTTGCAGAAGAGCCTGTGTGGTTTAGGTGCCTGTATCACACAAACGCTGATGGGATCTAGCCCTACAGCTCATTGAGGCAGTGCAGTTTGTTCTCCTATGAAGACACCACAGGCACTTTATTCTCCTGACAGGCTGTTGTTTTATTATGACATTTTCCCCCTTTTGCATTGCAGCCAAGAAATCCAAATTCCTCAGTAAACTTTGGTCCGGGGTGACGTCTGCAAGGGGTAAAATGGTATCATAAATCATTTCCAGGGAGCGTAGAGGATGGAAGATAAGTCAAACAGAAACAGAGATGCTGTTGTAACACCAAATTTGAATCAAGGTATCACTGTCCGATCTCTGCAGACACCATTCAAGCCACCCTTCCCTTCGCAGGACCTGGGTGAGACCATCTGAGCTGGACACTGATCTCAGCATCCCACCTCATCTCCCCCAGCCAGGTGGGTTTGAATCCCTCCAGAGCTGTTGAGCAAGGAGGATTTGCCTCTGATTTATCCAGACTTCATACAGAATAGAGATGTGAAGGATTCTGATTTTTAGCCACTCTCTTGCCGTGTCTCTGCGCGTCTTTGATGTAACTTAATCTCGGTGTGCTTCTCTCGCCGGCGTCTGACCGAGAGGGCTACAGAACTGTTTCCAGAGTTTCCCCTCCCATTTATCCTGTGCAGTCTGGAGTGGCAGGTCCCTGGAAAAGCCATTGGAAAACAAACCTGCTCTGGTGCCTACTATAAAATTTGGTTCTGTTCAGATTAACTCTGAATTCTAGACATTCAAAACCAATGTGAATGGTTTAAAAGCCATTTATCTGCACAGCGATGAAAGGACAAAATTCCTTGGCAAGGTTGGAGGCTCCCTTTCATATCTCGTATACTTTAACTACCACATTTACAATGCCTGTAGTACCTTATTTTTTACATTCTGTACTTGTTATTTTCCACTTCTTCTCCAGCAGCCATAGCACAGAAACCAACCCTTACCTTCATAAGGGAGGTGAGACGTCAGTACTGATTTAGAGATCTGTGCTTTGAATGAATGAGCAACACCCATCCTGGCATTTCTTTGTCCTCCCCTACTACTACAGATGGGCACTCACAAACTGACTACACCTTCATTTCAGCTCTTATTCAACCAGAGCTAAGTTTTACTAGGGAGCCACTGGTCAGAGATATACCTAACGCAACACAATTGGTTCTTTAAAAAATATTTCTTTAATACTGGCTGGGCTGCTGTTAGCACATAAGACATGAAACTAAAGACAGCCCCTGCACTGAAGAGCTTGCTTAGCTACAGGCTGGTGGCTCTCTGAACAAAAGAGTCTCCTTGCAATACCAAATAGTCTTTGCATTGAACACTAAGGACTCATATGTTTGTTTCTGGAGGTTTGTTTCTTCTGGACCCTGAAGGAAAGAAAAAGGAAATGCAGAGGAAGTAAAGAGGTTGAATGAGAGAGCTGAACACCAGGAATTAAATCATTTTCTCTCCAAATTATCCAATGAATGGAACCAGAAATGACTAGGTAGTTTCTTTTTCAGCACCTTTTCCAGAACCATGTGTGCTAACAGGCAGCAGCTGCCCATGTGTGAGCCAAGAAGCTGTTCATCGCGGGCAAGGGGATTACACCCCGATCAGCTGGAAATCCTCCTGTCCAAGGTGTGAATATAACATACAGGAAAATTTCTTTCAGGTTTGAGAATGGCCCATTACTAACCCCTTCCTCCCATCCTTCTGGGAAGAGAATAGTTCATCTATAATTGGGATGCTCTCGTGGGTCTTGCTGTTCAATTTCTATGCCTCAGTTTCCCCACCTATAAAATTGGCTGTTTAGGGAACTCCTACAGAGTTTTTAGGTTTTGGTGAACTTTGGGCAATGCAGTTGAAAATTGCCATCTTTTAGTGAAGGGAGCGGCAACATAATTTTCTGGCGTCAGACAAGAGGAAACAAGTCATTTGAGTGTGAAACTAGTCAACAGCATGAACTGGAGGGCTTCCCTGTGTGGATTCTCTAGTGGCTGATAAAGTTGTTGCTCTCACATAGCCAACTGTCCATTTGGGAGAGTCCTAATTTGGGTTTTTCTTCTGCACCCAGTCTTCTGGAGAGGAGAGGAGATTCTGATTCTTGAGGAGATTTAGCTTCATACTGAAAATTGTAAGAAATCCTGACAGCACAGCTTTTGCTCAGACTGACCACACTAGATATTTTGCAGTAGAGCACAAGATGTCCCTGCATAAATATTTCCCTCAGGAAATAAGATGGTCAGACTCTGAGACCACAGAGAGTCTATTATTCCTCAAAGCTGTGTGCTTATTTTATTTGTGGATTTAAAAACAATAGCACGATTTTACAAGCTCCTCACTGCTCTCTGCAGAACTGCCCAAAATCCTGCACAAGTCTACTGTCACCAAACATAAGGTACAGGACAAAGCTGGAGACCTTTAAAAATAAAGGGCCACTCCTGAAAACTTAACCCTGTGCCCAAGAGCTGTGTTTAGTGTCAAATGCCACCCCTCTTCAATCTCTCTGCAAAAGGTTCTCCAAAGAAGCCACACCTATGTTGCAACAAGTAAATCAAGATAAATTGAGTTTTGATCTTTTTTTGGGTTCAGTGCTTGGCATTGAATCAAAGTCCTTGCAAACAAAGTCTCCTGAAAAGACAACGAGGAACCTGCCTGGGTGTGCAGAGTCCTGTCTGCTCCGGATCAGAGGGGCTGCAGTTCAATAGGAGAAGTGAGATGGTTGCTGGTAACAACAGTTGATTTTAATCACCTTGCTTGGTAGGAGCACGTTGTGGCTCGGTGAACCATGCCAATCTCTTTAGATGTTGCCTGCACCCCTGTGCAAATGGGAACAAATGAGTTTGCTCACTGGTTTCCACGTCCTTTGTGGGCTTACCCCAGGTAGCAGGCAGAAAGTAGGCAACGTGGCTCTAATGCAGAGTGCTGCCAGGTAGGACTCCTGGATCAATGCCTCCTGGGAGAATCATGCTTTCTTTTCAGGTAGATCAACACCACTACTTCACGGGGGGAAGTTGGGGTTGAAAGAGATAGAATCATAGAATCATTAAGGTTGGAAAAGACCTCTAAGATCATTGAGTCCAACCGTCAACCCAACACCCCCATGCCCACTAAACCATGTCCCTAAGCGCCTCATCTACACGTCTTTTAAATACTTCCAGGGATGGGGACTCCACCACTTCCCTGGGCAGCCTGTTCCAAGGCCTGACCACTCTTTCAGTGAAGAAGTTTTTCCTAATGTCCAGTCTAAACCTCCCCTGGCACAACTTGAGGCCATTTCCTCTCGTCCTATCACTAGTTACTTGGCAGAAGAGACCAACCCCCACCTCACTACAACCTCCTTTCAGGGAGTTGTAGAGCGCGATGCGGTCTCCCCTCAGCCTCCTCTTCTCCAGGCTGAACAGATCTTGCAGGAGTAAAGCAGCTGCCCATCATAAGGGAGATATGGGCAAAGGGCTGGGAAGGGAGCATCAGCTCTGCCTTCCAAATGCATCCGGGACACGAGTCTGCTGCAGCAGCAGATGTCCTGGCTTGGTGCATCAGGGAGGAGAAGGGCAATGGGGAGCAGCCTGCATCTGTCAGGATCACCTCCACGTCCTTCCCTGCTCCTGCACCCTGGAGTAATGCAGTGACCCTGCTTACTGCTGCCAGCCCCAAAGGAGACCCAGCATTGACCTCAGAGAGGTGCACAGTGTGTACATTTATGGCTGCTTCCTGAAGTGCATGGGTTAAAAAGTGCCAAATGCACTGGAAGACGTTTTTAGATTTGTTTTTAATTACTACAGGGCTCTTCACATCAACGTTTTTTTTTTTTACTGGTACATCACATAAATCTGCCTTAAAACACATCCCCTATAAGACCTCAAACAACATTAGATGTCAGCTTGACATTTCCAGTGTGGGTTTTTAGGACAGTTTTTAAGAATTAAAGGTAAACTTCCAAGAAAACTTGCATGTAAAAATAGTTCAGATAAACCTCAAAAGACATCTGACAAATATAGAATGACCAGGGCAGTAAAATGAATACATGTGAGTGAACATAAAGGGGTTTTATTTTCCTTAATTCCAGTTGAACAGCCCATTATGGCTTTTCCTGGAGCCCACAGACTTAAAAACCAGTCGCAAGCTGAACCGAAGTGGTTGGGATATGTGATCTATAAACATTAGGGTAGCTGAAGCATGAAAGCAGACGATGTGAGGTTGGGTTTACGATACTGATGCTATCTCCTTTTCTTTCAGAATCGCCTGGAGTTATGAGATGGAGCCTGCTGGATTGTATAAATGTTACATAGTTTAGTGAGTGTATGAAAGAGGAGTCAGTCTCGAGAGCACACGGGCATCGGCTGCTGTTCCTCCTGAGTGCCTGGGACTGCAGAGCTGCGAAACGAGCAAAAGGGGAGCTTTTTCTTTTTTTTTTTGGAAAGATCCAGCCATTCAGATGATATTTGCCAGGTGTGGATTTAAAGCCCTAATTAAGCTCTCACTGTGGTCAATAGGAGCTTTATCATAGAGTGCAGTGAAAGTCAGACCCTAAATCACCAGCTCCTTTTAAGTAGGGACACACAGACCGTTTTCCTATCACTGCTTTAGCGAAGCACACCCTTGAAGTCGGTGTGTAGTTCAGCAGCGGATGGTCCTCTGGGTATCAAGGGATACCCGATCCATCTACCCACAAAGAGCAGCAGCAAGTGCCATTATGGAGACCCCCAAGGAGCCTTCAGCTGGTGGAAACAGATGATGGTCCCATGTCAATCAGCAGGTCAGCGGAGTCATGCCGATTTCCAGCAGCTCTGGATCTGGCTCTGACGGCAGCCGAACCTCTTTGTCTCTGGGTAATTGAGTGTTGTCACCATTCCGGAGGCTCAGATCGGAATCTCATTGTGCTGGCTCCAGGGCTAGCACTGAAGGCATCCTGTGACCCAGCATTTGCCGTCGTCTCCATCTGCACCTTCATTAACTTTCAACGTCATCATTACGATATTGCTGGAGGGGATCGCCGCTGTCTTGGGCAGAGAGCTGAGTAGGAGGGAAGCACTCAAGAAAGTGATTGAGGGGTATGCCTGTCATTGCATGTGCATGCACACGTGTGTGCGCTTTCCTAATTTTGCTCTGAGAACCGTCTCCAACCACTCCTTTACAGCCACCGTCCTTAAATGACCTCCCCCTGTTTCACAGCTTCACCTCCCCGCTCTTCTCATATAATTGCTGCTCCACACCTTGGGCCCAGCCTTGTGTGGACTTCTCCACCATCACTCTGTCCAAGGCTACCCCCCACCATCCTCCCTGTCTCTAAGACTTGTTCGTCTGGAGCCCTGGGAGAGTCATTTCCCCCATATCTTCTGCTGTTCATGCAATGATCTCCCCCTCCCCATGTTCCAGGTCCTCCCACTTAATTCAACTCCCTTCTGCACATTAAGCTTCCTCCAGAAGACTCAGCGATACTAACCCCTCATCAGTTAAATGCCCTCTCTGTCCCAGCAACACGTAAGTGTGGAAGGATAGATTAAAATCATGCTAAATGAATACCTGATGTGGGCTTCCCAGAGTGCCTCTTCTTGTAAAACCAGAAAACTTGGCTGCTGAACTCTTTGGGTCAGGATCTGTCTTATATTTATATCCTGTAAATTTTCAAATCCATTGCTGGTGCTAACAAATAAATAGTAATGATTAATCGCCGGTCATTTTGGGCTTGATCCAGCTTTGATTACATCAGTGGGAACCTTTCCATTTGCTGTGTGGGAGTTGGATCAGACCTGCAATCCGTCCTCTTCTTAGCTCAGCGCTGTCCTTGAGTGGGTTTTATCTTGTCAGGTTTAAGGTGTTTGAATTCGGGCAGCTTTCTCCTGCTTTTGTGAAGCTAGTATAAAAGTGACATATCAAATCTGGAGGTGTGCCTACCAGGGACCTCCAGAAACCGGTGTTTGGGATCTGAGGGATCATCATATTTCACATTTTCATTCACTCTACGAATTTTAGCAATGTGGGGCTGGTGAAACATGAAATAAAACTTCCCCGTGACAAGGCTGGAAAACTCAAATAACTTAAAACCAGCCTGGATGATGCTCTCTTGAGACGGCACTGCAGCTCAGAGAAGGTGACAGAAGGGAAGGTGCCAATGCGTCCTGTCAAGTGTGGCTTTTCTAACCTCTAATCATGTAAGGGTTGCCACTAAGGGAGCTGAGATAGGTGAGAAGGTGATTTGTTTTAAGTAGCATCAAAATTACAACTCTTATCCTTTTATATACAGCAGAAAACAAAGGAAAACCAACTCCAGGCACTAATGGCTCTCAGCTGATGCAGCTCAAGCAACTAAAAAATTGCTCAACACATGATGAGGTGGCAGGTTTTGCTCCGTGCCCTCTGAGCACGTCAGCCCTTCTCCCATTTGGTTCAAGGAGAGCATCCTTGAATCTTAAAAGGAAAATATAATAATGAATCCAGCAGGCAACTGAAAAATAAATCTTGGTTTTACGTGCATGGAGGAGATCCAGAACATCATCCAATCCTCCGAGGCACTTCTGTCCCTCTGGTAAGACGGCAAAGGGTTCCCTCTGTAACAAGATATGCTCTCCATCACCACCCCAGCAATGAAGCAACATCTCACGTTCTGCCAGACACCTGGCCAACTCCTTCCACCTCTGACCTCTTGATGAACACCCCTATCTTCAGCGAGAAATACTTTCCGAGACTTTCACATGGGGCAGAGTTATTCCTCATTGAGTATTAATCCTGCTGCTGCAGGAAATGCCTGTAAATTATATCCTTTCCTAAAATGGATCAACTGCCTGGGAAAATGCAGGCACAGCTCATGAGCTAGCCTCAAACGTTCATACGTAAGAGACAGTAGGTGAAGTATTTACTATCTCCACCCGTATTAGGAAGGATCTATCTATCTGAATAAGTTCATATGCCTTCTGTTGGCATCTAAAGGCTCCTTCAGCTTTAAAGGTCTCAGCAGATCACCCATGTGAAGTAGGGTGCAAGGTATTATCATCGTGTGGAGAAGGAGCTGATGAATACAGAGATTATCCTGTCAAAAACATCTCTGCTTGCCCAGCTTATGGGTTTGTACAATGCCAGAGGTGCCAGCCCCTCCGCTGGAGTGGATGCCCTGGGAGTAGCAGGCAATGCTGTTGTTAAATGTTGTTGTTGAGGCCAACTGTATGAGG
>NW_009202533.1:2514-12330 GCF_000690835.1 Fulmarus glacialis | reverse complement strand
AACAGAATATACAAAGCAGGCTATACACAGTGCAACTGCTCACCGACCGTCGACCGCGTGTCACGAACCGGGGGGTGAGCCCCCCCCACACCTGGTTTTATACTGAGCATGATGTCACATGGTATAGAATACCCCATTGGCCAGCTGGGTCCACCACCCCGGCTGTGCTCCCCTCGCCCCGTGAGAGCATCACCCAGCAACAGCCAAAGCATCAATGGGCCATCAACGCTCCTTTCATACCAAACCCACAACACAGCACACCCCCCAAGCTACTGGGGAGAAAGTTAACTCTGTCCCAGCCGGAACCAGGACAGTGATTTTGAACACAGTTATTCTAGTGTGCAATCATAAGCAATACCTGCACATTAATTTATCCTATTGATTACATTAGAATGATAAATCATCTCACTTTGTGGATGTCCTGGGGTATTCATTTTATCACACTGTAACTAGGTCTATAGTGCAGATTAAAATGAACTGCTAGTTCATTAATAATCTGTAAAAAGAAGTTAAAATGGCACAACAGGCACAGCTGTCTGAGATTAATCAGTAAGTATTCTTTACCTACTCTTAAAACTATGAACTACTTTTGATCAACCATTCTGTAGGAGTATGTATTTAACACAACTGCTTAAAAACATACTGTTATGTTCAGTCAGCACTATATTACCAGCCTAAATTGTCACATCTTCTTTTGTATGTTTTGGAGTAATTCCTTAAGTCACATTCTTAAATGAAAGTCATTACGCTCACCCAACAACCGAACGTGTGTGCCTGTGTGCTAGTGATAATGATTAAACATTAACATCTTTTCCCTGTGTATTACCAAAGGGGCACCAAATCAAAAGAAAAGATATATTCTTTGCCAGTCTCCTTTCTCTGTCTTTCAGCAGAGACAGGCACAACTCTGGCAAATTCTGTAGCAGAACTGCAGCTGGGCACAAACAGCAGAAGGGGGAATTTTGTTTACTAATCAAAATCTTTGCCGTAAGTATTCTGATGAACATCTGCAGTAACACATTCTCTGCAGAAAAACAGCAGAATTCTCAGGAAAAGAGGGGCCCCAGGTTATTTTTTTTTGTTAAAAAAAGTACTCTCCACAGCATCATTGTTTCATAGTCCCAGTCTTGTGCATTGCTCCAAATGAATATGGCAGATGAGAATATTCATTTTTTTCTTGCCTTCAACTCCTAGAATATCTTTGTATCTTTGCAATTACCACCTCAAAACCCCATAGTCTGAGGGCAGTATATGTTCTCTTTCAATACCTCATATGAAGGCCATAGTTATAAAATTTCCATTCTCCTAGGGATGTAATAAGCTTTTCCCAGTGCTATGTGTATTTGAGACATATCATCTTCACTATCCATTCCTCAGGAACTTTGCTTTTTAAAATAAGGAAAAAACCAGGAGCTTTACTTTTCGAATTGCCTCCAGTAGTTCCTGGAAAATTTACTATTCTGATATCAGCCCTAGCCCACCAAAGCACCTAAACATGTGTTCAATGCATATGACATAGTCATTCAAGTCAAACCTATTCTATTCTCACAGAAAAATATCAACAGTTAAAAATAATCCTGCAGGTTTTAACTGTGATGTAGCTTTTTTTTGTTATGTTATTTCAAAACCTGGAGAGATTATTGCTATTTAATATTCACCAGTTTCTCCATTGAATATCACTGATGGACCATGTCAGTGTCTCATGATGAGGAAAAAAAAAAAAAAACCAACACAAAAATACAGGTTTTTCTTCCATATTTCCAGCTATGTCTGTGCTTAACACAGATATACTAGTGATAGATGATTAAGATTTCATTATAGACTGCTTCAGGTATGATTAACATTTTCCACTGTGAGATTCATAATATATAGGAATAGGGTTTAAAGGATAGTAAGAAAACTACACAATTTAATACTGAGTTTCCAGGCATGTGCAAAGTTAGGAGCTCACTTAATGAAATACAGTCATTTAGAAACTTTGGTATTCTGTATTATTCAGAAACTAATATACGGGACCACTTTCTGAGAAGTGCCATTCCTAAGAATAATGACAGCACGGTTGAACTTAGTGTTAATGCTTATAGTGGTATTTGCAAGAAACAGCAAAGATGAGTAATCGCGTAAAGGTAATAGTAATTGATGGCTTTTATGATTGCAAATGAATGTACTTTACTACCTGTAGACAAAGACTTGAAAAAACTGATTTGACAAAGCAACAAACATAAATGTAAAGTACCACCCCATAAGTTTCCTTTGGTATTTTTCAGTTCCTGTCTTAAACTTCAATCAGTTTGGTTTTTCCTAAAAATATGGTGAACATTTTGATGTTGTATTAATTCATAAAGGACAAAAAAAATGCTGTCCATGTCACAACATCACGTACATTCAGTCTCTTTTTGCCTTACTCTTCACTCCATTGTTACAATGACAAATAATTAGAATGTTTTAAGTGAGAGTATGACATACGTAACTGCCAGCAATTACAGTCATTTTACTTGTGTGTACTCATGTATTAGCACCATGGCTAATTGTGATATTTGTATCACTTTTTTTTCTGGACAAAACGTGTTTTTCTGGTCAATTTGTCTCCAGAAATATCCTTTTTTTAAAAAATAAGTAAAGAATACCTTCAGTATCTGGATTTCATGAAATATAGAATTCTTTTTTCAACCTTTTTTGTTGTGAATTATGTCTGAGTACTGTTGTGATAAATAAAAGACCCAGAGAACAAGCACAAGCTTGAAATCCTTGCCTCACACCGCTTAGCTGTTGCTTTACTCCCTGACTGATTTGGGTTGCTCAAAATACACTCTCCAAGACAATATCTGGGCATGGTCTAGGGACGGTTCACTCCAGATCTGTTCGTGATGGGGTTGTAGCAACTGTGGGTTTGTTCCCACTTCCAAGTCCTCCAAAACTTATCCCAGCGTCTGTGCATCTTCCGAAGCCTCCTCATATCCTCACGCAAAACCCTTGTTTCATCCATTAAAAAACAATGAATACAGCCTTCACGTTATGTTGCATTCCTTGAACTGAAAAAAGCCTGCACAAAATAACAGTCATGTTTCAGGGATACTGTATGGAGTCAGAGAAGCTGCAGGGCCAAATGTTTCTAGCGCAAATGCAGCAAGTCTGATCCAAGAGAGGTTATTCCTAAGCACTGGGGACATGAACCCCTCCATGCTGTCTGGCCTGAAGGGAATGATTATCTAGAAATCCATGCAAAGCCAGATCTCAAAGTCATGCACAGTGAATATTATTCTTAAAACATTTCCAATAAGAAACAAATAAATGTCAGGTTTTAAAAAAGGCAGTTGTAATGGTTAACGTAAACCATGGAAAATTATTGTCCCAGTATGGCAGGCTAAGATAAAGCCTCACTGCTGGCTTCAGTTTCTTTTGGACCCCTTTCTGTGCAGCAAAGCCAGAAAGGCTGTTATAATCTACTCACTGTCACCAAAATTACCAGTCTTTTCTAAAGTAATAATAGTAATGTGATAATAACTCTTATTGTAGAGATACAGGAAGACATTAGAGGATAGATTACTTTCCAGCATCTGCAACTCCTACTTATCACAAATTTGTAAGAGAAGATGATTGAACTTCAATTAAAAGAATAATGCTAAGCAAATAATTTAGTAGAATATGTGCTTCTGAGCTTTGTTTTCATTACTTATTTAAAACTTTTCTACATGTGTGACAGCTTCATATTTGAAATGGACACATGGACCATAATTCCACCATTCTTGCTTTGACTATGTTATTGGCTCTTTTCCCTCTAAGCTAGAGTTCGGTACTTGAGACATACATCTGGTGTGTTTGCACAGCGCTTAGCAGAAGTAGATCAATATGTATTTTTTTTTCTAATATTGTTAGTTTAGGAAGCAGGCCACAGAAGATATGAGATCTTTTATCCTGCACCATAAAATCCCATAATGGATTCCATGATTTGGCCATTCGTTCTGTGTCAACTATTATTATTTAGTCATAATGATAGTCCCAGGCCAGTGATCATGGGAGCCATTCACCCATTTGTTCCCCCAAGACCATGGTTATAGTGTCCATGTCTATTGGGATTACCTGTGAATGAAGAATATAGAACATCAACGGTGAATTATTTGTCCTAATGCACAGACTGAGTGGGAACCGTGGCACATTCTACCATCGACAAAGGGATCCACCGTCTACAGTCCTGCCATTTGATAAAGACTCGTAGTCAATAGAAAAGGCCTCCATGTTAGATTAAAATTATTTTCTTCTGGCAGCCTTTAAAAGCCACTTTCCACTGACTGTAGAACTTAATCTGTTTAGGAGGACCAGTGTACTAAGCACATGAAATTAGACAAAAAGTAGGTAGACTAGGCCCTAACTCTGTCTTAATCAAGAAGTCCTGGAAAACCCTTGATCTAATTCATTTTACATATCTTTATTAATTCTCAAGGGGGTTTTGTTTTTCCATTTGTAAGTTTTTTTCAGAAGACAACAGTTCTATATTGCATATATACATACAAAATTCCCACATCGATGTCATTTTAAACAGTAAACTAACATGACTGCAAAGTAAATCTTAATATAGTGAGAAAAGCATTACAATAAAAAAGTTAAAAATACAGAAAATGCTTTTAAATTTATGCTTTGAAATCTGTTAAAAACAAGTTTCATTGCTTTTGTTGTCTATTGGGAGATTTGAATATAATCTTGCCAAATGTGCCAGCTATTAGATCATGTTATTCTGACTATGATTTATTCCTTATTTATTCTAAAAGAGAGGATTCATATAGTTTGCACAAATGAATCTAATATACATATATAAAAGGAAATACACAATGACTAGTTCTAAAGTTATGACTGTACTGTTTGTTGCTGTTCCAAAAGAGTTGACATGCATGCTATCTGTGTTTTTTGTTATGGTAATAACTAATAGTTTGTGAGGCTTACAACACCTTCCCCAGTACCAGACATCATGTCTCTACAGTCTGATGCTTGCATAGGTGCACTTTTTTTTGCCTGCCAAAGAAGCCGTGGGCAAAAGATTTCTCTGCAAAACCCTCGGAGGTGTCTATTCATCATGGTATTGAGGTGTAGTGATCTCTAAGGAGTACTCTGACCAACCCCAGAAAGATTAAGGGTAAGAATAGGACAAGTATGCTTTACAAAATAAAATGGTAAGTCCTCAGCATTAGGTAACATATCAACTGTTTCTTTGTGTTTATTTACTATTTAAAGTATATTACCAAATACGCTTTTTTAGGTGGAATGGCTTAGCGGGCGGAGGAAGCTTGAACATTTGTCTTTCCCTGGCTGTTACATTCATGTTTGCTGAAACTTTCTGAATGGAGAGATGGCATGTTCTCTATATCAGACCACATGGATATGATCGTTTGGGGAAGCATCAGGGCATGTGATGGGGCAGCAAGCCTTGGGACACACAGCAAGCAGATAACCTGTAGCTAGACTAGAGACCTGATTCTTGAAAACAGCAAGGAGCATGCAGACAACAAGGCCTCTTGAAATACAGAAGCTTTAAGAAAGAAAGAAATTTAATTTAAGAAATAAAGAAGCTTTCCTGGGGATGGAGATAGAATTACGCAGAGTTTGTTACAAGTCTGGAAGACATAAAAAATTCCAAGAGTGATACATTTTCAGACCTTGGTTTGAATCTTTCTGACATGGCTTATCTGAACAGTTTTCTGCTTCTGTTCTAATAAAGTGTGAAAGGTGTTTTTTGGGTTTTTTTTGTGGATTTTTTTTTTGTATGTGTAAAATTAAAAGCAGTTTATTTTTTAGCAAAGTGGGATAACAGAGTTGCAAAATGAGGAAACATGCCAAAACATGTTATCAAGACAATGCTTCCCTTTCAAGGCATTCCTTGCTGCCACATAAAAATTTCTTCTGTGTTGTAGTTCTTGTTTGTTTATGTTGGGGAAATGACCCCATTTTATCCTGTGCCACCCTGCATGCTTTTCCTCAGAACCGACTTCCTTGGCCACTGTCTCCCACTTTCACCCTGAGATCATTAAATAACTCCAGCATGCAAGTGAAACTTTCAAATAGTTTCTTCTAAATAAGTGACTTTTCCCTTTAACTTAAAGTGGGTGATACTATTGTACATTGATTCAGACACAACTATCCTGATACGTGGAGGACTCCTTGTATTATATGTTCCTTATTACTGCATTATAATACTTCTGATATCTGGACCAAGTTATTGTATAGTGCAAATGCTGTAAGGTGGGTTTTTTTTTTTTCACCAATTATCACAGGATTTTGGCCTGAAATTCAGACTTGTATTCTGATTTTTGGTTAGTCTTTCTTGCTAATGCATTGTCTTTCTAGTTTATAACAATTGTTTAGAAATCTTATATCAAAGGAAACATTAACTACAGAAACATCTTAATATCTCCATATTTGACAACTTACCACAACTTTTCACTGAGCCAAATATGATACATTAAATCAATAGATGAAATGCAATGAGTAACGAAGTGATTAGAGTAACAACATACCACATGCTATTAGGTCTAGGATATCAACCACACCCCTCACTGTGTTCTACTGAGCATAGCAAAAATGCTTAATACAAAACTGACTCTGCCCTAAGAAGAAAACTCAGATATTGTGAGCATGCAAGGTGTTGAAGAAAGACACCTTGGATAGGAGCAGACAAATTCTGTTTATGGCAGGAATCTGTCTGGACCCTAATTAAGCTACCTCTGAGGTCATGGGGTAGGGGGGAGGAGAGGGAAATGGAGATTGAGAGGGAGAGATGGGTTCAGAATTTGAGTCTCTATCGGTGTCTTAAATACGTACCTTTAGAGGCTCTTTCTTTTGCCTTCATTGACTGGAGACAGAGCCCAGATGGTTAGCTTAGACTTGAAGCCTAAAGTTTAAACAGTTGATTTTAGGTGAGCTACTAAAGAAATACAGCCATTTCTACCACAATGGGAGTGGGTGATACATAAACAGTTTCACTCTGCAGAGAGTAAATAAATATTTGTAAATGTCCCACAAATGTGATGCCAACAGTGAAACTATTCCAAACCACAGCAATGTTGAAGGCATCTTTATCCTCCCTCCTTCTGGAATACTGAGAAACCTCATTACAGGTTATATGATCTCTTCTTCAAAGCTTTGGGCCTCACCCCTTTTCTTCATAATGGAAACAAAACACTTATTAAATATTTAAGACAGCTGAAAATCTAAGTCTGTGTGTGCTGTGATTTTTTTTGGCTATGTTAACAAATGTATAGTGTTATTATCTGATGCAGGGAAAAGCCTGTGTGAACAAAATGAATTAAAAAAAAAGAAAAATGAGGTCTTAAATAGAAAACATTTTAGTCTTCTTTAGTTATTTAGTCATTTCAGCCATACCAAAGGAAAAAAATGTGGTACTTGGAAGGGATCTTGAAAAACATGCAATTACTCTGTGTCATGCACCATTTACTTAGGTATAGATCATTAACATATCTCTGCTTTGTTCTGCTTACATTCAAAGGATTTTTTATTCTAACTACTCAGGCAATTAAGATCCATAATTGTAATGTGTCCATTTTGTCTTTACTTAACTTTTTTATTATAAAAATGGCTACCAAGAGGTATATTTAATGTAAGTTACATATTTACATATTTAGAGACCATCTGTTGTGAAAACATTTCCTGCAGGGAGAATTTATCAACGTCTGACTTCAGCTCCATTTATCTTCTGTTATTTAGTAAAATTATATAATACAGAATTTTAACAGCAGCAACTTACATTGATCAAATTGTATGTTCCGATAAAGATGAACTCTCTTAAAAAGGGTTTCAAGATTGTTATATAGAGTGGCGATTACTGTCCTTTCCAGAGTAAGAGAAATTTCTACCATGAGCAAAACTTAAGGTGTTCTACTGTTTTCCACTGAAGTATCTTCCTCCATATAATTAAAAAAAAAAAAAAACAAAAAAAGACAACAGTCCTAATTTTATTTGTACTGTACATTTCTAAAATAGCACAGTATTGTTTCAATTAAATAACTTCCAACGTTTCAGAAACAAAAATGGACCTGGAGCACTGATATTAATTCTCATGTAAAGCCTACCTCGATCCTCTTTCATTTCCAAATCCAGTAACACTGGAAAAATTTCTGCTGTATAATCACCACAATAGATCTGTAATTCATAATGCAATTTTTGCTTTACTAATGTGGATCGGAGGAGAGAATTTTGACCTTATATAACATCATATTTTCTCTATGAATGCTTTTTTATAAATAACAATAGCAATAGCAATAATAATAACAACCTTGTATAAAAGCATAGTAAAATATCTATAGGCAAATGAAACAGTTCTTTTCTCAAAGGCCAGTAAATCTGGGAGAATCATAGGCACAGAAAGGTACCAATAATGTGTGAAAGAAAGACTTGGTTTAGAAACAAGTGATAGTTTCTTTTCTGTAGATTTATACCCTGTTCACTTGAATAATGTGTTTTCATGTACTGTTTGGATGTTTACTGAACTTTACATGCTATAAGTGCTTGCCTCTTATCTAGTGAACAGAGAAAAGCAGGTAATGTTGCAGACCTCCAGAGGAAGATGCTATCTACCAGAATTTAGCTATCTAGCGTTGAACTGAATTCCTAATTCACCTGTCTCTGACTGACTGACTTGTCACTTACATTGTTAGGACTGGTTCACTAAACAATGAAACACAGGTTTATTTTAAATAATCTCACTTGGAAAGAATTTTATCTCTTTAGAGCAAATAAAAGATAAGATAGCCTCACATTATAAATGTAAATGACAATATTTTTTTGAGATGAAAAAGGGTTATTAATTTTATTTTTAAATGACAAATAGAGAAAGTAATTGATATACACATAACTTCACAAGAAATCAGACACTCCTGAGTTGTTTTCAGGGCTGTAGCCCAGATGACATTTTCCATGAGTTTAGTTAGGTAGTTCTACATGCATTACTGTTGTCTGAAATTTATTTGGATCTTCTGCCAGTTTGTTTGTCTATTTTAGGACTAAAGGATTTTTCTTCTTTCAGTAGTTATCTGTTTTAACGTTCATTGCAAAAAATATATTTTAGTGTAGGCCATGCTAAGAAAGGTATGAGGAAAAGATGTGAGAATGAAAAAAGACTCCAAATCAAGAGGAAAGAAAGATCATCACAGAAGCTGAACTCAAAACTGATACATATGGGGTAAGTATCAGAGAATAAAATGCATGTCTCGCTGCCTTGCAGTACCAATTTCTAATAAAATGCTTTTAGCCCCACTCTCAATCTGTATGGTTTTTTTTCACTGTGACTACTTTTTTTTTTTCTTTTTTTAATTGAAATGTTTGGTCTTTTATTCTTGTAACTAAAGGGGAAAACAAGAACATATAATTGCTTTTAAACTATTTGTTATTTTATACTTCTCAGTCACATCATCTGGTATTCATCTCTTCTTTAAACTTAGTGTTCATCTGTTCATCTGTTTTCAGAGTTCTGTAATATTTAATATCTCCTTACAGTAATACAGTAAAATAACTCTGAAGCTTTTTGCTGTCTTTCTCTGAATTTTGTACTTGTTTTTCTTATATCAAGGAGAAGTTATTCTTCTGACATAATATTTTCAGTATTTTAATTTATTAATTTCATAATATTCTACCACTTGCTTTCTTTTATTGACAGCCAGTGGGCATTGAACAGATGTTTCCCCTGAGCTTTTAAAAATTATACTTATTTGTTATTTTACTTCTTCTAGGATGGCTACACTTAATTTAGGATCCACTAGTTTGTGCAAGTTGAAATTGTTCCTTCTGTTGTACATTAGCTTGCATTTCCCT
>NW_009202533.1:1501-2483 GCF_000690835.1 Fulmarus glacialis | reverse complement strand
TGATTTTCATTTGCTTTCATTGCCCAGCTACATGTATTATCTCCACTTCTGAAGCTCCTCATAACCTTCTGAAGACTGAAAACAGTCTTGTCAACCAAGTATTTAACTTACCTCATGTTCTGGATTTCTGCTTAAAAATATATATATTATGTTAACAACAATCTTAGTACTAAAAATAACTTGGAACTTTTGTAGGTCTACTTCTAACCTAAATCTACATTAATTGTTAACTTTTTTTTCCTTTTCACTGCTTTTTATTTCATTTGAATTGTTTCAACTCGGTGATAGGACTTACCGTTCACGAGATCTCCTTTTTCCTCTTATCATTCATAAATCAGTAACTTAAAGGCTTTTTTTGCAAGTACACATCAGATATCCTGCAATTATTTTGTTGATCACTTCTGCTTTTAACACTTTAAAGTGCATTATATTATACGTCTTACATACTTTAATTCAGAAGTGATGGGTTGTGAATCAGTCTCATTTATTCGTGCAAATCATATTCTTGATTGGATAATGACTCTTGTGAAAGTCTAATGTGAATAAACTAATATAACAGTTAAAAGTCAAAAGTTAGTGCTTAACACAGATTCATCTCACACTAGGCATTTAGTGGCTGTGCGTTCCTTTTTGGGAGTAAGATGCCTGAAACGGAGGAAAAGAAACACAGAGTGATTCTGAATCATGTCACAGCTAAGTCCTTTTGTAGTTTTGAACCCTAAATTTTCTGTCTGTACATTCCTCATGTATAAAATGGAAAGTTGTGAATATATGAACACTACAGACTGTGAAGTACGCAGTTCCGTGTTAATGTGGTCCTGTAGAAGCAGACCAGAGGAGAGCAAATAGGATAATCAGAGATGTAGAAAGAATAGTAAATGAAGAAAGAATGAAGAAGTTTGTATAGCCTAAGGAAAACAAGAAAAAAAAGATATATTCATTATATAAGAATTAGCAGTACAGAAATAACTAATTATTCATG
>NW_009202533.1:1076-1476 GCF_000690835.1 Fulmarus glacialis | reverse complement strand
CAGGAAAAAAAATGTTTAATAAATGGGAGAATGGTAATACCTTTTAGGAGGTAAGTTGCTTGGTGTGGTAGTATAATTTCCAGTAGTGGAAGTCTTTAAGAACAGGTTCCATAAATAGCTCTGAAAAGTCATCCTGAAAGAATACTGGGCATGCAGTTAACTGTGTATTTTTCAATATTCAGAATCTGAGTTATACTTCTTCATTTTCCTTGCTCAAGGGAGGAAGGTGTTCAGATCAATTCCACAGTCCAAATCCTTGCAAATTCTGAGCTTGCCATTTGCAAAAAGCCTTCCTTGTCTGTTATAGCTGAGGAAATAATCACAGGAAGATGAAAAGGAGATATATTCATATTCTCTTTTCCTCCTCTCCTCTCCTCTCCTCTCCTCTCCTCTCCTCTTC
>NW_009202533.1:0-960 GCF_000690835.1 Fulmarus glacialis | reverse complement strand
TTTTTTTTTTTTTTTTTTTTTTAGTGTTATTACTTCTTTTCTTCTTTTCCCTGCAGTTTGCATGCATTTCTGTTGTGGTTTCCCCCACTTGTCTCAGCTAAGATTTTAGTTTAGTTTAGTTTAGTTTAGTTTAGTTTAGTTTTTTTCGCCAAGTGTCAACTTTGCTGAGAGGTGAAGAAATCTATGTAGGGATATTTTGATGTCCCTATGATGATCTGTGTTGACTAAACAAATCGACGCTGCAGAATGCAATTGTCCTTGCTATATTATAATGGAAGTGTCACCCATTTGCAAGTAAGTGCTCTTGTTTGTGTGCTGCATATAGATAGCAGACAAGAGGAATTAGGACTTTTTTATTTTTATTTTTAACTGACCAGAATTTAGGATGGTGCCTTCACTTACAAGAGGAGAATTTGGGAACAAACAGTTCCAATCAGCTCAGATAAGTTATATTTGAGCTACTTGAAGGTATTTTGAGGAATGTCCCATTTCTTCATAAATGTTTGTTTAGCTAGCTGAGACATTAGTCTTCATTGCACTCTTTAGCTACCAACCTAGTAAGAAAAAATAAAAGAATGTATTTTGGATTTAAAGAATTCTTGTACACTAGGAGAGAAATCTTTGGAAAATACACATATAGAGAACACAAAGGCAAAACAAACAAACAAACAAGCAAGCGACACTCCATTATCTGTTTTTTGCTTATATACTCTATATTTGTTTCCCAGTTTAAGGCCTGTTTTATTTGAGGTGTCAAGATTACTTCTAATGAAAGACTTTGACATCTGAACAAGAGCCACAAGAGCTACAAGAGCCAATACCTATCTTCTAGGCATCTGGTCTTGCACTGTATCCCGTATTACATGCTAAATTCAGATGGCTGATTTAGAAGCCTAATCAACTTAGACTGCCTTTATAATCATTACAAACCATATCCTCAGGCCACTCAGCCCCCTGAGC
>NW_009202532.1:0-15275 GCF_000690835.1 Fulmarus glacialis | reverse complement strand
GGGGCAGCCGGCGCCTTTGGGCCGTGCCCCGGCGGCTGCGCAGCTGCAACCTCGCCTTCCCCCAGCGATAGCCTTCCCGCGCTGGCATCGGTGGAGCGGATCATTAGATAACATTAACAGACGCCAAAGGAGCCGCGTTCGTTTTTCCGTGGGAAGGAGGCCAGCCCCGGCGACGTGGGTGTAGGAGCAGACAGAGATTCCCGGGAAAGGGGCAGAGATGTGACTACCCAGCAAGGGGGAAAAAAAGGTTTTTGCATTGCAGCTTGTATTTTGTTTTATTTTAACATCTAGACTTGATCACTATAATCCTGTACTCGCTGATCTCCCTGTTATGCTGAGTTGAAAGGTTCAGCTTATCCAGATTTCAGTAAGCCTTTTATTAGGACCAGGCCAGCTCAGCACTGAACTCATGTTCTGTATTTTCTGGGCTGATTTTTGGATAGCTTTTTTTCTAGATGGCTAAGATTTTGCTCATGACCTGTGAGCAGTTCCACGGGACGTGTTCTTTATGCATCTCCATAATCTTATCCTGCAGCTTCTCCAGTTATCTCTTCCTGCAGTAATCAAAACTGAGGTTTGCTATGAAGCTTTAGCCTTGACGATTGACAAGAAAATAATCTAAATTGAACTGGCATCTAAACATGAACTTTCCTAGAAGAGAAAGAAAAGAGGTAGATGAGGATCAGGCTTGTTCACCTCAGCAGTTGAGTGCTGAGACCCAGCAATAAACACGTGGGAGAAATGCTGACAAATCCTGCGAGTCTGAGATTGCTTACAAAGTTTTGGGGTGCTGAAAGAGATTTAGAGGAAGACTGCTTTTATTTTTCCAATCTGCCTCACTTTAAATTTCTTAGCTATATAGCTTCCATTTTAGAAACTCCTTAGGAGGGGTTATTGGTATTATTGTTTAAGCTTAATTTCTTTGAGACTGGCTGTCTCTTACTTCATGTGCACTACTTTATCTGCAGAGCGTTGCTGTCTGTTCTCAGGAGGTGAATACCTCCATTTTCCAGTGATACTGTTTTCTACAGAAGAATTTAACTTAAGCCCTCTTTTTTCCTGCTTTTGACTTGAGGATCCATGCAGAATCACTGGCAGCCTTTATATGCTGCTCAGCATAGTTTGAGAGTGTATGTATATTAATAAGTAAGACTTACAGAGTGTTTGATCCTGACATAAAAACAAAGTGCTTTTCAGATGCTGTGTTTGTAAACTTAACTTACATTCCTATACTGCCACTGAGGAGAATCAAGCAGTTTGTTAGCGTGGATTTGGGGAGTCATCTTGCGTCGACAACATTACATAACTATTTTAGGGAGGGAAAGGAAGAACAATTATCCTTTTTAGCCTTCAGGGGAATTTTAAGTACACAAAATGTAATTACTCAAGTTGAAATTTATCCAGGAAGCTAGAATTAACCACCCTCCTCTCACAAAAAAATACAACAACAGGATCATATGACGGTCATGAGTTTCAATTTAAAAGTGAAAGATTGTGAATGAAAAGCCATTATTTAGTGTGTGCTGCTGTTTATCTCTCTCAATTCTCTTTCGCAGCCGTTGTGTTGCCATCTTCTGCTCACCCCATGCATGCTTCTAGACACTAAAGCAACACAAGTTTTTTTGACCGTTGACTTGGGCGTTCTGCTGGGGCGTTCAGGGAGCTCTGTCGCTGCTCATAGGGTTCACGTGCAGCAGCATCAACATGTATATATGGGCAAATATCCATGAAACCTTACTTAAAAATAAACAGCAATGCTTTTAAAATATAGAAATGCCTGATCTATAATTGAATTATTAAATTGTTCAGAATTTGCATTTCTGTCCATTTTCCCGTAGAAAAGCTAGCATTAATCCTCTGTTTTATCTCCAAATGTCTGTAAGAAAAGTATCAGCTCTACTAACGTGCTATATGGAAACTCTAGTTTGTGTATTTCAACAGGTACGATCCAGCAAAGACGTGGTTATAACACAGTCAGATCTCAATAGGTATATAAAAGTCTGTCCCTAATTCATCAAAATAATTACATACTGCACAGATAGTCCGTCATCTTAAGTACATGTAATTTATAGGTGGCGGGCAGCGCGTGTACCTAGATGAGCTGGGCAGTTTCACCTCTCGCAGGCAAGCTCCCTTGCCCGCAGCCTCCCTGTAGGTTTTAGCAGGCAGACGTGGCTGTGCAGCGCAGCCTTTTAAGGGAGAACTATCTATTCCGGTTTTTTCTTCTTTGCTAAATAGGGCGTTGCAGACGGTGCCACACTCGCTAACTGGATCTCTACTTCTCTTTTCAGCGCCTGGTGAGGAAAATCCCCCTGCTTCCACCGCGTATCGGCGTGTCAGCTCCAGATAATGTTTTCTGTGCATAAGAACTACCGCAGTCTGCGGGCACCTCGTCGGCACAGCGTGGGTTTGTCCACCTTTAATCAGTGTGCAGGCAGGAGGAAGGCTGCCCACCCCTGTGCGTGGGTTGGTGCGCTGCCCCGTGGGGAATGGTTTGCTCCCTCGCCTGTCAGCACGCCTGTGCTGAACAGGTCAGCCAGCACTGCTGCAGAGTGTTTGGGAAGGCTGCCGGGTGTAAGGATAAAGACCTTTAAAAGGCGTCATTGCACGAAGAGTGAGTACCGCACTACGTTTGTGTTGCGCAGAGTCTGTGGGGTATGTATGGTCACTGCGGGACGGGTGGTACGCCCCGTGTAACCTTGTAAGCATAACTTACTGCTCTGTGTTACAAAGGGATTTCCGAGTTTCAGCTGAATCACTCTTACCTTCCTCGGTGTAGAATTGTAGGTGGACTTAACAAAATCTTCAGATATTCAACGTTTTTTTCAGCAGCCTTGCCTCTCACTCGGGCAAAACTCTTCCAAAAACTATCAGACTGATGTGTTGTTTTTCCTTCACAGCTGAGAGCGCACCCAGGAACCACAGTTACAACCGGTCATTGATTTGTTTTCCTGCTTGAGTGCCATAAAACATTTTCAAGAAATGGAAGAAGATAAAGAGCAGAGTGCTAAAGCTACCAGTGCGGTGGGTGACTTGAGGAGAAGTTGGCAGACCTGGGCAGAGGATCACACTGAGTATCAGAGAAAGAACCCGTTCAGTAACGACGACAGGCTTGCATCTAAACCGGGGCATACTCAGAGAGGAGATCCTACCTACGGGAGACCCCCTGAAGGGTCTCAGACAGAGCAGAGAGGGAAAGATGCTCACTTACACGTGGGTAAGGAAGTAGAAGAGCTGTGCTTGATCATTAGAAGCACTGGAGAGGTGGGAGAAGATGGACATGTGAGTGTGACATTTGGGCAGCTGTTTGAAACGTATGTGACTATTTCCAATAAAGTAGTGGGAATCTTGTTAAGAGCCAGAAAACATGGTCTGGTTCATTTTGAAGGTGAAATGCTTTGGCAAGGAAAAGATGATGACGTGATCATCACTTTACTAGAATAAGGCTTTGTCATCTGGTTAATTCTGCTGCGTGGTTCCATTTGGAAAAACGTATCTGGATACCATCTTGAAAGAGGTTTTCATTACAGAATTTCAACTCAGCTACTTACTGGGACATGAGCAGGATGAAAAAATACTTTTTTAAGAATGGTAGAGATTTGGACAGGAATCACAAATAATCAACTAATCCATCACGCTGCCATTGGATTGTCCTTTTGTTATTATCATCCATTACCAAGTATACCGCAGTTCTTCAAATATCTCTGCTGGCTTACTGCTTTAGGTTACTGAACGTATAAATTACTAACTTGCTACCATACAACACTGATTCTTGCAGGTTGTGAAATACTCGCTGTGTGGGGGATTTTGATTTGTAAAACATGGAATTGAAAACTTTTGTGGGAATTCATATACTTCTTCGAAAAAGGAGCCTGATACATAGAAAAAGTTTAGGTTATTTTCACATGGTGAAACTGAATAGATGGAAGTTATGTTGACTTTCATGAGGTATATGAAAATTCCCGAGTTTACAGAAATATCACAGCAAGGGTACTTGATGGTTCCTAAATTAGATGCATCTTGCATGTATTTTGGAGAGCTGCACTAGTGCTGGTATTCAATAGTCTATTCTTATCATCATATCTTCTCCAAACCTTCTGTGTCTCTTGTTCTTTTCCCTCTTTGTATCTCACACCATTTTTATCTGTTCTGTTCTTCTAATGCTGTGTCATACCCTAGAAGACCACAAAGCTCTGCAGCCTTGGTGAATTCAGCTAATACACCTTCACAGAAAGTAGAGTGTCACAACATAAAGATGTGAAAGACAATTGAAACTGTATGTTGGGGCACGATGCATTTGTGAGGGGAAAAAAAAAAAAGGCTCTTTCTCTTCTTTCACCAAAATGTAGCAATGTTATTTATGACAAGAGGAGAGTAGAGTTTCTGTAGTGCCAATGCATAAATAAAAGTATAGCGGTGCAGTCCCATACCTCATTTCGCTGAGGCAGAGCTGTGCTTTCAGAGCACAGTTGTGGGTTCTCCCAACTGGGAGAAAAAATGATCAGCTAGTTAAAACTGAGACTGAAAGATGACCGATAACAATTTCCTTCATGGTTCTTCCAGGGGAACTTTTTCTATGTTTTAAAAAAAAAAGGATTGGTTATATACAATAGTTGTAATAATGCTATTAAAAATAATCAGGAGCTGTATTTACAATACTTCCCACCAAGAAAACTGTATAATTAGAAATACAAAATTCTATTTTTTACCAGTGCAAGTAAAAGCTTTTATGTGGTGTTAACTACACTACTTGATGGGTCTTTCAAGTACGATATTCTCTTGCCTCAAAAGGATGTTGAAATTTAATATAAATTATGAACTTGATAAAAGTGATAGAATATGCTATTTATATAAAAGAGTGGTTTTTTTCAAAAAGTCTAAAAGAATGTTTTTTTGTTTTGATGTTTTCATCCAATGGGGATTTGCATCAAAATAAGCCTTTTGACTGGGCAAATAAAAAAATGGGTTTCATTATCCCTCTGAGTCCTTTTCCTACTGAAAAGACAATGAAAATAGAAAAAAAGGGGAAGAAGTAAATGTGCTGAAATAAGTATATCTAGGGGACAGGGAAGCCAGATGCAGGTACATCATGGAGGGGGGAACAAAGGATGGCTTTTAATCACCACATAATTTTACCATGTTGGAAACTGGGGAATATGTGCTGCACCAGGCACTGCTGGTGTGTATTGCCTTAGTTTTCAAACCCGCTCCTCCTTCCTTGACAGATCTATGTCTTGCAGCTGAAAACAAGACACACAATTTGTGACCTTAAGATGTTTAAAATGCTTTGGGTTTTGGAAAAGCATTTCTTGCCCAAATGACATGAGCACACCTCAGTGGATTTCAGCTCCTATTAGATAAAGCCTGGATATGTGTTTTGATTTCAAAACGAATCAAGTTTTTTATAATACGGCTAGGGAATGCGGTTTGTTTAATTCTAAGAATTTTCAAGTTCAGTCAGTGCTGCTGTAGCACTTGCAGAAGCAGTATCAGGCTGTTCAAGTGTCGCCAGCTGACTAACGGGATGGTAATATCAGGAAAAATAAAACATTACTAGACATTGTACCAATAATACATTAAAAGACACACAGTTGAGGCAGCGTGTAGCCTGAGCACCTTAAGCTGCAAGTCCAGCTCATGCAAACTTACTAGTTCTTAAGTCTGTCTCAAGTAGTTAAATGACAGGCATCTAGGCTTCCATTGCTGTATATGTAGCGAGTGTTAGATACTTACATGGCCTCTGCTGCGCTCTCTCCTGTTACTGGTTGGTTTAAATATCACTTGAGTATGTCTACAAAAGCTTTAAGCACACCCCTGATCAGAACAGATAGAAGCAGAGTAAGCCCTAATGAAATGGTCCCCACTTTGTAAGCAACTACAAAAAGCTTGCCCTATCATCATATTTTGAATAAAACCGAGGATTATTATCAAAAAGATTATTTACAGAGGAATGGATTTTTTTAAACAATTATAGGGCCAAATTTACTACCTGCCAGCTTTAGATGAGCATTCTCTAAAGAGTGACTGAAATCTTTCTATGTGCCCATGCAATGGATATAAACACCAAAAAGCTGCCAAACTGGGTCAGCACGCAGATCGAAAAATCCTGTCTCCCGCTTCCAGCAATAGCCAGTATTTCAAAAGAAGTCTAAAAGATAGGTAATACAATAGGTCAGTTTGTCCACTGGTACACTCCAGAATAAAAAAGTACTCCTGAAGCCTATAGTCACGAATGCATCGTGTCTAATGCGCATGACTCAATTTAGCTACTAGTTTACAAGTTTTACAAAATTCTGCTTTGTCACCTGCGACGTGGAGATTAGGTTAGCCTCTGCAGATGAAACAGAAATTTAAACTTAGCAACAGGCAACTTTTTTGCAACAGGCTCCCATTAGAGTAAATGGAACAGAACGTATTGAATTATTTTTACAAAAATTGTAGCGTGTGAGGTTTTTTAGTATTACAGATTATTTGGAGTAGTAAGTAAACTCTGGCCTTCTAAAAGTTGTTCTTGCCCTACTAAGTAACTTTCAGCTCGTCAAATCTCTCCTAAACTTCACTTCTTTGTGGCAAGCTCCCTCAGTGGTCTTTCCTCTTCTTCCACTTGAAGCCTGTGAATTCTGCGTCGGTTTTGGACTGTAGGTAGGGATTAGCTGTATTTTGTCTTGTAAAATACTGAAAGCACTTTCAGCACTTCAATAAATATTGCACATCAGTTTGAAATGACAGCAAGTGAGTTTTTATGCAGCATTTTATTGTTTCCGAGTTTGTCAAATTTCAAATACAATTTTCACTGGTTTGCTCCCATTTTTTATGCTTTTATTTACAACTCGCACTTAAGAAGACTTCAGAATAGCTTGAGGAGCTATTACCAATTTAATCACATTGAAAATGCTGTCCTTAACCAAAACACAAACTTTTTTTTTTGTTCTACATTTAACAGCATTGTATGCCTATCTGTGTCATCCTTTCAGAGGGGGCAGTTAGTACTTCAGCATAAAAGCATTATTCTCTGGGTTTGCATTAGGCTGGGAGTTTATGTAAAACAATCAAGCAAAAGAGTACAATTAAAGCTTTGTCATTCCTAAACGTGTAGTCAAAAAAGCAGCTTTTGGCAGGACTGCTAATACTGCATCAAAGAACAACAGAGCCAGGGGCAGTGGCTAAGCAACTTTCCTTTGCTTCTCCAGGCTCTTGGAGAGTAAGAGCTGCTGAGTTCACTCTCCAAGAGTATTTTATTGATCTTTGCTCACTGGAAAGCTCCATGGAAGATTTTGGAAGTTTTAAAATGATGTTATAATGCTGCTGTAGAAGAGGGCAACATAGTTAATGGGGTCTGCCCACCACCTCTTCCAGGGGCTAGCCAGTAATTCTGAAACATATTCAAAGCATTAGGATAGGCTTTTCAGAAAATATTTCTTAGCCTAATTAAAAAAATTATCTGCTGAGTATGAGAATGCCTGTCAGTACAGAAGGAAAATGGAACACGGTTCTATGCTGAAAAACACTAATGAGGTACTGAGCATTCATCTCAGTAATTAACGTGGTGTTTAACACTTTGAGCTGTTTTGAGGCCTGTTTGCTTGTGGCAGAGACAAGCTGAATTCCCCATTTTGCTCATCAGCAAAAGTTTGGAAGCTAGGTTGCATCCTGATTTTTCCCTTTCCACTCTCACTGATATTAGTGGGACTTTTCTCAAATCTAAGATACAAAAGTTGCCCTTTGTGCTTCTCTGTACATTTGACAATGTCTGGCTGGGATGGAGATAATTTTCTTCAGAGCAGCCCGTAAGGTGCCATGTTTTGGGTTTGTGACTGAAGCAGTGCTGACAGCACACCCGTGTTCTGGCAATTGCTGAGCAGCGCTTGCACAGTGTCAAGGCCGCCTCTTTTTCCTGCTCTGCCCCTCCAGTGGGCAAAAAGCTGGGAGGGGGCACAACCTGTACAACTGGCACAAATTGACCAGCAGGGATGTTCCATGCTATATAATGCCATGCTCAGCAACAAAAGCTGAGGAGAGGGTTTTTTTTTTGGGGGTGGGGCTGGAAGGGGGAAGAGCCATTGCTACTGGCCTGCTTGTGGGAGGTCATGAGTGAGTGATTACCTTTGCATTGCATGCCTTGGTTTTTTTCTTCCTCTTTCCTTCATTTATTAAACTGTCTTTATCTCAACCCATGTGTTTTCTCACTTTTGCTCTTCCTATTCTCTCTCATCCCTCTGGGGTCGGGGGTGAAAAGCGAGCAAAGGGATATCTAGGGTCAACCCCCCCAGTCAACTAGTCCATTGCACTGGAAGATCATTCCAAGGTTAGCATTTATTCTATTTGTTTATTAATGCTTTTTGACAACAGTTCATGTTGGTACTTGTAATATTACATGTCACAGCTAAGTACAGTTACATAAATGAAGTACAAATCAGAACACATACGGAGTATTAACTCTTGAAAGATCTTAATGTTCAGATATTTCACAAAGCTAGGAGCCAGCTCAAACCTCCTAATCTATTGCACAGAAGTAGTCACAGTTCAGTGGCTCTAATTCACACTCCTCCTACCTAATATTACAAATTAAAACCCTAAAGGGCTGCAAATGACACGTGAGCGCCCACTAATAAGAATAAGACATCAGGAACAAGGTCTTACAGAACAGAGAGGTGTAAACTCTTCTGGGTAGAAAATGTTGTTTTTCAGAAGGGTTTGAATTTTCTGAAGTATTACGTATAGTTTACTATAAGAATATTACAATACATTGTACCACTAAGGCAACAGGTGCTGGATCAGTGGAAAACACTCAGCAGATTACGTTCAGGGAAGCTCACAGGTGCAACAGACCATCACCACCTCAGCTGCATCTAAATGCATCAGCCAAGGACACTTGATTAGTTACGCACCAAGAGATATGCTCTGTGAATGAAGAAAATCCACTCCATGTTTTCTGGAGTTTTAGCTTTCCAAACAGTCTGCCTTAATATGGTATTGAAAAACAGAGCGCTGGCATTACTGATGAGAATCATACAGCGAAGGCAAATGTTCAGCAGATTCCTTAAGCAACCCAACATGTTCCAATTTTGGGCTGAGTCCCTGCTATCCCAAATTCAAATCAGATTGCTATTATGCAAGCCTGCCACATACTCACTGCACTAAAGACCCATTTCTCTTATGACTTCATCTAGAAATCAAATTTAGCCAAGGCATTAGTAATCTCCAAGGGACTTCCAGGGAGAACAGTATCAGAACCATCTAAAAATTTGGATTTTTTTTCTACCATCATGCAGAAGAACAGTATATTAAATCAATTCCCCTGGTCTCTTCACATTTTTTTGTAAACATACAATAACTAATTTAAAATACTGTGCACTTAAGAGGGAAACAATCTTTAAGTCCAACATACAACCACTTAGACATACATTTAAACTATATTCTATGTTACATAGCATTATCATGTCTTGGGCACCTATTGTATTAACATTTACTACGTCACTGTCAGGCAAATAAGACAGGTATTATATTAAAGTGGTTTAGCACCAGAAAGTTAATAGTGTACTTTCAGCAATGTACCTACTAATAACTGGGCATAAGTAACATATCATACAAATACAGATAGAAACGTAAATGTTTTAAATGTTAGTTGCAATCCCAGAACAATGAATCTTTAAACTAAAAGCTTGATTCCACAACAAATATTCCCTTTGGTACCACATACGTGCTGTTAGTAGTAACTTGTTGCCTTAGTTGCAATACATTCTGCTGCTATACCCTGCCTTTTACTAGGAAAACTTCTCTGCATGTGTATGTATTATGTATGCCTATATATATACAAATATAAAATTGTAATTAAAATAGATCGCCTTATTGTCAGAGAAGTATGCAGACTCAAGTATCCAAATGGGAGAATTAGATTGGCAGCTACAAATTCTGTATTTCCTCATAAGGAACTAAAGCTTTTTTTATCCTGGTATATTATTGGCAACATCAAACCATGCACCCTTAAATCAGAGTTCAAAGACAAAGAGCAAACCAGCTAGCAACACAAGGCTGAAAGTGTTTTCAGCTGGCAGCATTTTCAGTTTGCAGTCGCTCAATCAGTTGTTCAGCCTAGGAAAGAGAGAAAGCAATGCATTTAATTACACTGTGGACTTTCAGTTTACTGAAAATTCCATTTTAAAAATAGTAAGTGACACTGACAGAGCATTTACTTTTCATTTTTACAGACAAAGCCTACAACAGAAGCAGAATACAACGATTGCTTCACACAGCAGACCCTTTTTCACAGTTTCCATCAAACTCCCATTAGGTGATCAGAAAAGGAAACAGAACCTATGAAAGTCAGAGGATGTTTGAGCAAATAAATAGCAGATAAAGCAGTGTGGTTTTAAAGACCACAGAAGACAGCAGTGCTCTGAACAACCAAGCTGTGAGACCTGGAATTCTCTGGGACACACTCCAGAACGGCGTGTTGTGGCCTCTTATCACCCACCCAGCTGCACACCAGCCATGTATGTTGCTGAAGGATGGAATGCATCCACATACGTGGTTCATGTCACGAGACAGACATCCATTCTTCGGTTATGTCACTATGCTCACACATAATTTTTCTCATCGTATGGCTATTCGTGCATCTAGCGCATAACTGGGACAGCTGTATTTTGTGTATGTAACAGCACTAGCCTACAGAGCCCTCAGAAAGGCTCAAGGCAGAAGGAAGTCTGCCAACATGGTTCCAGCAGGCCAAATTGGGCACATGGAGACTAACATGGGCACTTCGGAAACAAATCCGTTTACCGTCAGCCTTTTTTTGCCAGTCCCACTGAATTAATCTTTTATTTTGAACCAGTGCTTGAGGTTTTATTAAGATCTCCAAAGGAACCATGTTAAAAGGTGAAAAGCTTAAGTTTGGCATCTTCGAAATACACACAGTAAAAATGCAATCAGCTACTTAGGGTTGGAACAACTTAACAGGAGTTAAGTAGCAGTTTATTTGCAAATAAAGCTAAATAAAGTATGGAACAACTGAAAATGAATTTATCTGAATCTTGTTTTGTACTCTTAAACAAGTATCACATTCAAGCCATTGTGATTTTAAAAAAACCCAAAACCCCAAACCAACTCAAGAACATTTTTCCAACTTGACAACAGGGCAAAATATCTTTTGAAGTGCATCCATATTGGATAATCAAACTCGGTACAGATCTTCCTGAGCTAATCCAAGATAGCAAGCAGATATACTTATTTCAGGGCCAAATATCTGTGTGATGCTCTACAATATAGCAGAGACACACCTGCTTTTTTTGAGCTAGGTGAGATCACCAGCGAGGTACCACTGTGAAGAAGCCACATTTTTTCTCTTTAAGTGAGAGGCTGTCTATATTCTTCAGATGAGACAGACCTTTTTCAGCATCTTTGTTTTGGGGCTGTGCAATCACATCAGGATGCTGTAGCTACATTGCAAGGATAGGTTCTTTGCTGCATCAAAGCAGTGAAAGTAAGCTTTAGTCCTCGAGAGAGATTTTCAGTGATTTAGTCAGTGCCAGTTCAGTCTCATTGCTTACCTCTACTGACATAAATCAGTACAAACAATGTTTTTGTAAAGCAGACACTTGTTTCAGTCTAAAGATGACAAGATGAGAAAAACCATGTGAAATGATACAAGCAATCATTAGGTGGCCATGTTTTTCACCTAAATTGGATGAACCAGGGTATGTACAACACATAGCCCGTCACATCTGAATATATCCTTTCACATTAAAGAACAAATACCTATAAAGTGTCCTCAGAAGCACATCACATTAACCTAAGCTACACATTAGATCCAGAACTACTGTGAACGTTATTATCACTCCATTTCCCTTAATAAGCATAAACATTAAAGTTACATTTTACCATTATATTTTCTCAAATATTTAACGTAAAATATAAATAATTAATAATTATAGTAATGACAAAAATAATTGCTCAAAGAATGTTTGGACATAGTTAAAATGTTAGAAAGATGTCACATTTTCAGCTTGCAATTGAAAATCTACCAAAAAGCTCGTCTGCATTACACTTACCGTGATAAACCAGTAGGAATTGATTCTGTAAAGGAGTCTGGATAAGAATCCTAGCTGACTGGCTGGGGCCAGGACGTGAAGATGCAAGTGGGATATTGAGCAGAACGGAGGCCAGTGAAAACCCATTCTTCAGAAAAGGAAAACAAGGAAAAAATACTGGTGATGTTAATTCAGGAAGAAGTGGAACATCACCAGTCATTTAACATGATCAACTGAATTAAGAACTCATCACATTTTCCTTGTGCATAAAGGCAGGAACAAAAACACGCCCTTTCCTTTCATTATGCTCTCAGGAAACCTTTTCAAATGCCCATTAACCTCCTCCTTCACATCTCTGTATTTAAGATACATTTTCTTTTTTAAACCCACCTTCTTAACAAAATGTATCTTAAATGTATCATATCTATTTTTCAGCTGGAAAGCCAACTGTCACTAGATGAATGTAGTTTCTACCTACTTTAATCATGAAGACCCAGTTCCCTATACTCTACGCTATTTAAATTATGTTACAATTTACTTCGGCTGTCAACAGCACTGGCTTAAACTAAAGGGTGCAGCACTGAAATCAAATGAATGCAGGTATGACTGAAACACAGTGCAGTGCCCTGCTTTAATAGGACAAAGTTTACCTCTCTTCTGGAATCTAGGATTTAGAGCATATTTTCAGCACGTAATTAAAGAGTAGCCTTTTAGATAAGTTGTTTGAAGTGCCCTCCCTATCCCAAGATGTGGTCAAGAAAGAATCTCAGAGTTGGAACACAATCTGCGCTGGAAATTCATCAAAAAAAAAAAGAGTTTATAATCAGAGCCAGCACATTCTACTTGAGAAGTCACATAATAAGTGAATGCAGACCCGATTTCTTCAATAAATCACACTGCAGTTGTTGCTACCATCTCTAAAATAGAAATCATAGAATTATAGAATAGTTTGGGTTGCAAGGGACCTTTAAAGGTCATCTAGTCCAACCCCCCTGCCATGGGCAGGGACATCTTCAACTAGATCAGGTTGCTCAGAGCCCCGTCCAACCTGACCTTGAATGTTTCCAGGGATGGGGCATCTACCACCTCTCTGGGCAACCTGTGCCAGTGTTCCTGGAAAACAGCATTCTGAAAAGTAAAAAGCATGCTCAATAAACACAGGAGGTTTCCATTACATACCTTACATCATTCAAGTCACTAAAATTATTTCTCTGGAGGACAGCTTTTCCAACTTCCATCATTCTCTTCACTATTAAACACAAATAAATTTCATTTAATGTTTAAGTAATATTTTACATATCATATATCATCAAGTAATTTAAGAAAGGTATTCTTCAGAAACGAAATCTTTGAATATTAACTTTAACAAACTGATTAGACATGGGTTTTTCAAAACATAAATACTGTAACTACTCCTAATCAAAGATTCTCAAGACAGTGTTGTGCAATGATCAACATGAAAATCACCACTGTTACTGATTACCACACTAACTTTAAGTGTGGTATTATTCTAACAACTTTGGCCAAAGCCATGGTATCACCGCACCCTTATAAAAAAAACAACAAATACTGATTGGTCAGAATGATGACGTTTACACTAATTCCAGTGTTACATCTCTACACACCTACAGGACTTTGACCTCCAGGTCCTGTGAAGCCTGGCATAAGTTAGCAAGTTTCAGAGATGGTACACAAATTTAAATTAAAATAAAATAAAGTAAAATTCTCAGTCCTACTTATTACTAGGACAAAGTTTCATTACTGTATCACTGAGAAGAGAAGCAACCCTACTACAAAAACTCAAGGCAAAAGTCTAAGGAATTGCCTTGAAGCCAAACACATATAGAAGTTGTCTCTGGAGAAAACTACCCGATGTTTAGAAGCGAAATATGGTGATGCAAGATTTGCAACATGAAACTGTAACTCTTTTCTTGCATCACCTGTAATTTTCCATGAGGTGGAGTCTCTTCGTGCATGTATGTCTGTAGTTTCTTCCATTACTTAACACACTTAGCTTTTCTTGGCATTCTTAGGCATTTCTTGTGAAACAACTAATTCCACGACAATGTTTTCTTGAGGAAAAAAAAAAGCCTATCAACAATACATCATAGCTTTAATGTATTAGAACTTTATCTTTTCAAAAATTATTGAAGTCTATTGGAACACTATTTCTCTCTTCTCCTACTCCCGTTTCCTGAAAAATAATACAGCACTTATTATGAAATACACATTTTATAAAATTCTTCTATAATTTTTCATGTAATTTGAACTTGCATATATATCTAAGAAAACACAATGAAGCAGCACATAAGTATTTATAAAAATAAAGTTGCACTTCCAAAAAAGTGCAGAGGCACCTATAGTCCATGCAAACAAAAGAGATTTCATGCACTAGCGCAATGTTTTTCTAGAATTGCACAAAAAAGTGTGCTATTCTAAAGCAGCACATGGAAGTTCCCAGGAAGGGTAAGTCCCTACCTGCACTCATACCACCTATTTCAGTGTTTACATTCACAACCAAATGGTGCTCAAAGGTGTAATTTACTTGACAACACACTATTTAAGACTGTGCAAAATTATTTTCCTTCAAGATAAACACACACTTACAGCCTTACCTATAGGTATGTGTTCTGTCTTCAGTGTTTTGCAGTTTTGCACGTGCTCCACTGGCACCACCAGATAGTGGTGGGGGGCATCAGGTCTGATATCTCTAAAGCAAACAAGGTCTTCATACTAAGAAAGGATGCAAACACATTAAATTGATTAGGACGAAGATACTGGCAAAGAGTAGGTTAACAAAGTCCATCTTCCCCATACCAATGCGATACTTAATATCATAGTTGACGTAACTAGCAAAACTCTTAAGATTTTTGGAGCCAGCCTACAGAAAGACTTGCAAGCACGATTTGTGTCCTCAGTTGACCTTCTGCAGCCAGGACTCCTCGGTGTCTGCTTTAAGGTTTCTGGCTGTTGTGCCACCATGTCAGGATAGCACGACGTTCCCTTTCTGATCAGTGTTTCGCTCCTACCTCCACAAAAGAGTACGCGACCCTTAAGACCACCCCTTAAGAGTGCGAGCCGGCAGCCCGGGCACCGCCTCCCGGCCGCCGACACGACTTCGGGGTTTGATCTCTCGTTCTCAAATTACCCCCCTCGGCCCCCGCCTGCTCTCCCGCAGCCCTGCCCTCTCTGCAGGCCCCGGTGCCGAGCGGCTCGGGCACCGGGGTCCGCACAGGCGCCCTCCCACCA
>NW_009202531.1:5862-7655 GCF_000690835.1 Fulmarus glacialis | reverse complement strand
GGATGCAGCGGTTCACCCCGTCCCCCAGCACGCTCCGACGCATGTCCTCCAGCCGGGTCATGAGTCGCCTGGCAGAAAGGGGACAGGGGCTGTCAGGAAAGGCACCGCCCGGCCGGGACGCGGGGGTCCCGCTCCCAAGGGGCGGCTGCCGCCTTTGGTCCAGCTGCTCCTTTTCCTGGTGCAGCTTCCAGCAGAGCCTCTCCTCTTCCAGCTACGGGAATGCAACCAGGGGAAAAGACACATCCCAGGGGACATGTTGGAGTATTATATTCCCCTATAGCTTTATACCGCACGAATATTAACTTCCACTGACATTGCCAGAGAGCGGATACCGGCCCCAGCTCCCACAAACACACACGTGCATAGAATCCATCCAAGTCAGCACCTTTGCACAAAGCGGTTTGGCATCAGTGGAGCAGCTTTTTCCCCAAATGGAAACCTCTCCACCCAGTCCCAGTGACTGCCTGCGGAAGAGCTGCGAGAGGAGATCTTGGAAGGGCTCTGGCAGCAGGACTGAATGAATTAATTAGTTTTCTCATTTTCTAAGAAAAAAAAAAAATTGCATATAATTTACTTTATGGAAATTCTTAGCCCTTTGAGTAAAATGCAAAAAGCCCACTGGAGAACAGGCTATAAAAACACATCTGTTTACTGCAAAGGTAAAAAAAAAACCCAGTTAAGCAACTTCTGAAAAAAAACCAACCCACCAGCACTAGCAAAAGCAGTTTGCAAAGCAGGAGCGAGCTGCCTGCCGAGCACCTGAGAGCCGGTAGCGAGTTGTACGCTCAGTTAACCTAGAACCCTGGCCCTAAAAATAGCACTGGAAGGGAAAAAGGATGCATTATTTATGCCATTCAGCGAGGAAGGAGACGGAATGAAGAAAGGGAGGCGGAGACCCAAGCCCACCGGGGAGGGCAGCAGCCCCCTCGGGGGGGGCAGCACCCCCCTCGCCTGCGGGGCTGCCCTCCGCTCCCACGGCAGCCTGACCCAAATCCGACAAAGCCGCTAACACGGCGTGCCATAAAAACCACCCGACGTTTAAAAGACATTTTCCCACATGCCTGATGACAGCTTCAGATTTATGACAGCCCGGCTGCCAGCACCTTGGAATCGCTCATAAACAATATATAAACTCTCCTCTACACAAGGTGCCTCTGCGGCTGGGCTTCAGACCTCCAGCCGCTCGCAGGACGGCCGCGGACTGCGCGAGGAAATGCAACGGTGCTGTTGTACGTGGGTGCTCGATAAAGGAACAGCAGCAAGAGGGGAAAAATAAAGCATCATGGAACACGCAGCCTATTACAGTTCATAAAATGCCCCACTGGAAACGCGCTGCAGTCAACAGGAGCATCTCGAAGCACTTCATCAGCCACCGAGTCCAGCCCAAAGCGGGGCCGCGGCTCCGTGACTCAGCAGACGTTATCGGCCCAAAGCCGCGTTATTTCGACATCTCGTTTAGGTGGAAGACGTTGGCTGGGCTAACGCCCACTGGAGAATTTCCCACTCCTCCCCACGCGGGGGGCTGATCTCCCTGGGTTCGAGCACGCTTAGGGCCAAGGCGGCTGTCGATGTGGAGGTGCCTCCCAACGGTTATTGAAGAACCTGCAGCCCATTCCCAGCAAGGAGACAGGAAAGCCGGGCTGGGGCCGGGCAGCCGCGGAGCCAGCAGTCGGGAGAAATCGCTATTTTCACAGCTACGGTGTCACCGGGCAGCAGACGGGCGAGCTCGCAAGCTCCCTCAGTTTTCATCGCCTGAAGTTTCGGCAGCGACATGACCACGGGCTCCCTCACTA
>NW_009202531.1:0-5847 GCF_000690835.1 Fulmarus glacialis | reverse complement strand
CCCGAGCCAGTTTGTTTCCAGAACAAACCAGGTTTTGTTGAAAAATAACATCCCCGGACCGCAGCGAGGTGCTTTAATGCCTTTCCACTTTGCTCTTAACGGGGAAGCTATCTGCTAGCCTAACTCCCTGCTCCGGCGTTATTCCTGGAGATGTGGCTGTCCACCCCTGCCCTCCCGCATCTGCTTACTGCTTTGCGGATGATCCATAGGCGATTTCTTCCTACAGAATAAGTCGGCTGCCAGAGCCGTCATCCGCCCTTGGTGCCTTCCCAGGCTCCGTGGCCGACACACCCTGCTGCAAACAGGGGAGGTCTCATAAACACCATCCCATAAACACCCGGCCAGCAACGAGCAGTATTCCGATTAAAACCTGGAAACTGGCTGTTCCCTAGTCATTTCTAATTTAAATGAAGTGAATCACACCATATCCCACCACATGCAATGCAGGGTCCTCATGAGGAGCCCCAACGGCGAATAACCGACAGCATCCAGCTTCTGTCGCAGCACAGGGCAGGGAAAACATTTTTGGGGCAAAACCTTTATTTTCCTAGCAGCGAAGCGCACGTACAAGCCTGTATTTTCTGCAATTCCCCGCCCTGTGCTGCAAGAGCTCTGCTCCAAGAGAAGCAGCTTCCAGTTGGAAATCTGCAAGCCCAAACAAACTTATTATAGAAACTAGAACAAATGGCACAATCAAAGCAAAAAAAAAAAAAAGCTTTTGCATTTCAAGAGATTCATTATTTAGGTGCAAAATCTTTCCCAGTCTCTTATTTACCAGAAGCGGCTCCTTAAGAGGTTTTTTTTCAACCAGTGGAAGAGCTTCAGCAGTCAGTACACACACCTGTGGCACCAGTTTCGAACAAAGCACATTTGCCTAATTAAAACATCCATTCAAGCTGGAGAAATCGGGTTTTTTTCCCCTGATTCAGCCTCTGCCATGAGAGGACTATATAAAAAGTTAAATTTTAAGTCCCGGCGTGAACCTGGCAGGAAGAGGGGCAGGGCCTGGGAAAGGGGGTACCGCACCGAGACCCACGGGCTGGGAAGCTCCTGATTAAGGTGGTAACTGGGAGCAAAAAGCCCAGCTTTCTCTTCAAACTTCATCCAGCACCGCCCTACACGCGTGCCAGAGCCCCACGCACGGGCCGTTCGCCCACCGCTAAGCAATAACCGGAGGGATGCCCTGCTCTTGCCCAGGTAGCAGCCAGGAACAAGCTTCCTGCCTTCCCAAAAGCTTTTCTCTCCCTCTCCCCGAGATACCGTTTGTTTCTCGTTTTTATTGCACATAAACCAGCCACCCAATTCACCGCTCTCCCTCGCACGTCTCTAGGAGGCAACATCCCCCTTTCCCATTATACGCCCCCCAAAGCGCCCATCCCTCTGGCCTCTGCAAGACTAACCTCAAAGAGCAGGAAATACACTTCAAATTGTTAAAATGGGGGGGGGGAAACCCCAAAACAAACCAAGAGAGGAGCAATTGAAGCTGGTGGCAGGGAGCTGGCTAAGCCCGGCGCCCGGGAGCATCGCCGCTCCCGCAGACAGCCCTGCGGAGAGGGAGAGCGTCCGTCAGCCGCCAAAGAACTACGTATTAAGTCACCGTGGGGAGCAAGATATAAAAACCAGCTGATACGCTATACCTGAAATGCGTAACACGCACCTGAGACGGTAACAGCAATAAAAAAAGTCCTCTGATAATATAATACCTGCCTTTGGTTTGGAAGGGAAAGGCTGGTGGGAGACCTCCCCCGGCGCAGGCAGGGGAAGGGCTCGCGTTCGGAGGAAGACCTGCAAACATCTCCCGTGATTTCAAGCAGGCGGAAGGTCCCAGAGGGACACGGCGAAGGCTGAGGGACCATCGCAGGCTGGGCTGAATCCTAGATAGGATAGAAACCCGCAAGCGGGCATGGTGGTGTTGGGTTGACGGTTGGACTCGATGATCTTAGAGGTCTTTTCCAACCTTAATGGTTCTATGATTCTAAGTGCTGCGGCATCGGCATTTTCTCTTGGGCCCGGACCAGAGCAATCCAGAGAGGGACAGAGTCACCGCCATTAAGTGCTGATGATCTCGGGAAACGAGACTTCACAGCGGGGCAGGCCCGCAAGAGTTTGCGGTGTTTAAATATTCATTGCCACTCCGCAGAAATGAACGGCTGAAGACATGCCTAATGGGTTTTAAACCGCGTCGGGGAGGACATTTAATGCAGCAGACAATGAACAGGGGCGGGAGAAGGACCTGACCTGCGAGGAAGGACCCGATCCGGGGCACCACGAGCCGGGTGCTCCCCAGCCCCGTGCAGGAACCAGCGGGGACGGACTCAGCCACCACTTCTATGGCAAAAAAAATTCAAGTAAAACACAAAGGAGGTCACAAACTGCCTCCCGAATTAAGCACTGACTTGCCTCCGTGGGGAAATCATGTGCCTTAAAGGGCTGAATATTAAATTAAGACTAATTTTAATGGTATAAAACAGACAAGAAAAGAAGCCAAGCTGCAGATTAAAGAAAACATAATTAAAATCAGGATGAAAAATTAGAAGCAATTTTCTTCCCTTACAAGTGCACAGGTAACTAAAGGCAAAGCATCCTTTGAGCTTTTACAGGTCGACTTTCAAAGCCCAACCTCCGCTGAGATGCCCGAGGAGGCCGGGGGGATTCATGCGTTTCAGAGTACCCCGTTCCGGGCTAGTGCATCACTCCAGGTGCTTGCTGCCTCCTCTGATGTGTTACAGGAGGGTTATTACTTTGCAGGCTCATCCCAGTCTCACAAATAGGACAGGAGGTTTTTTGGGGAGGGCGGGGAGGGGGGGGAACCAAAACCAAAACCCCACCAAAATTCAAGAAGCGCGTGAGCTGTCTTCTGGCCACGAATTAACCTCTCCTCTTCTAGAAGCTGGCATCTCGGGAGACATTTCTGTCTGCCTCCAGCAACTACCCTGCCCCTCCTGGCCCCTATTTTTATTTTTGTGTTGTCTGAACACAAGGAAGAAGATACGAGACCGTGCTCCCCAGAGAGCATCCCTGCTGCTGGCCACCGAGGTTAATGACTTAACCCCCGGGACTTCAGCCATCTGCTCGAGCATGACGCCTGTGTAATCCCAGCAATAAGCAGCCAAATTAAAATGCAATCTTGCTTGATAGCTGGTCCTCTCGGAGGAAAGGTGAGGGGCTGTGACCCACGGGGTGACAGTCAAACCATCGCACTTTTAGAGGTGACGGGAGGGAAGGGCAGAGCTGCACCCGGGCGGGGGCACGGCCGGATCCAGGAGCGATGTGCCGTGTCACCCCTGGGAGAACCGGCTCCGTGCCGCAAGGCACTCTTCAGAAACAGCAGTTTCTAACTTTGGATGGTTTAAGATATTTTCTTCGATGCCGAGAGCATGATGGACCTCATTAGGCAGCGGAGCAGACTCGGTGGGTTATTGATGGCACCCAATTATAGGTGCATAACGAGCCAATTAGTGCCTGCAGGTGCTCCCGCATCAGCTGGGAGGAACAGGCTCCTCATGGACCACAGCCAGAGCATCACCACCACCTCCGCCACCGCGTCACAGCAGGGGACGGCACAGAGCCATCGCAGGGACCCCGAGCACAAGCCCAGGCCAAGCGGGGAGGGAGAAGAGACGAGAACGGATCCGTCCCTGCCGCAGGTCCGCTTCGCCCTCCGAGTCCTTTGCCCGACAGCTTTCAGCCCCTGCGCCCCTAAACTGGCCCAAAGGATGAGGATAATCCCCAGGCAGTTGTAAAGTCCTTCATCAACTCACGCTCTTGCTGTCTCACCGTTTAAGATGATTTCAGCTCCTGTTACCCTTCTCTGTGCTATGAGACAATGACCCAGCCAAAAAAAAAAACCACGCACCAAAGTGTCCCTGTCCTACAGTCCTCATCAGCATCCAGAGCACGTATCCCGCGGGCCTCCATCCACCCCCGGTACTAAAAATACTCTTTCGCTAGATTAATTTGAGCTGGGTTTGACATGAAGTCCGATTCCACAAACATCTTCTCAACAAGCAGCATCGATTTGTTCCTGCCCTGCCCCGGCCAGCCGAGGTAAGGGGCTCGTGGGACGGCGGATACAGGAGAGGGGACACGAGAGGGCAGGAGACGGATGGCACTAAATCAGGAGGGACTTCAAAGCACGAGGAGGTTCATTTGCAGCCAGCACCCAGCTGTAGACTTCATGACTGCTCAGGTATTATCTGCGAAGCTCAAATCCACCCCCTCAAACACATCCACTTATTAAGACAACGCCAAGTATTAACCGCATGTTCCCCCTTTGAAGGCGCATTCCCTTCCTGTAAGCTATTCTTTATATTAACCAAAACCAGGTTTTTAATGGATCTTCCTTTTTTTCCGCCGCCTTACAGGAATAGAAAATCCCAGAAAACCATAGAAAATCAGGATTTCCAGGGGCACCTCCCTAGAGCAGCCTGTCCGACCGAGGGACACCGTCACAACCGCTGCATCCCTGCCAGAGGCCAGCCTGGCAAACCCCAGATTATTCTGTAATTTAAGGAGCTATCCTGGATAACGTCCGAGCAGCTCCTGAACGGGTGATTCTGTACGAGACTGATATAGATGCTGTCCCATATTTCTGTAGCTGCACATCCTACAGCTCTTGTTGTGCAAGCCAACAAACACAAAGGAGTTGGCAAGGCTCCTGCTACGCCTCCGCGCAGGAGGCAAATCAGCTGCGACTGCACATCCGCCAGCCTCCCCTCGCTCCACTCCGAGTACGGCACCAAGTCCTCCGCCCGGCTTTTTCATGAATGAGGATGAGAAACCTCCTCTGACTCAGCTAACGAAGGTAAAAGGGAGAGTTTCTGCAGGTTTGCAAACAGCTGCAGGCATGCACAATGCAGGGGGGGAAAAAAAAAAAAAATCTCTCTCCCCCACTGCTAAAGTTGATTTAAGCATAATCCAGAGCGCATCACATTTGAGAGTAATTCTTACTGGGCTGCAAATGTGCAAAGCTGGGGAAATGCTGTTTGTAAGCACTTTTCGGGAATGAATCACCACCATTCATAGCTACTTTCACCTGGTTTCTGCCAAAGAGCCGGCAGAGGAAAACATTGCACGTTGTAACGCGAGGCAACGCCAGCCGGGGAGCCACCCCCAGCCCAGGGGAGCAGCACGTCCACGGGGCACACGCCGAGCCCCAGGCAGCACAAACAGCCGCTGCCGAGGCGATACCTGCCCAAGCTCTTCACAGACCCGCTCCTACCGAAGTATTTTGAAAAACAAGTAAATAAATCCACCGCTTAGGAGGCAACGGGCTGCAGCCACCGAGGAAGAGTGCATGCTGCAGCTGGAGCGCCCCGTGCCCGCATGGCAAACGCACACTCAATATTTAAGGGTTATTAAGCAGCCGGGGTGATGGATTAAGGCTCCGGCACGAGGCTTTGCGGGCACAGGCAGGTCCTCTCCGCGTTTCACCAAGCAGCTGCCCTGCAGTGCCACAAGCCTGTTTGCTGAGCAAAGCCGTCCCCGAGCTACAAGAGGGGCTTTGACGTTCTCCGAGGCAGCGGAGAGCGCAGTTCCTGCCTGGGCCGGAGTATTTTCCCTGCAAGGGGAATAAAAAAAAAAAAAAAAAAACCAGCCGATGCTTAAGCTCAGCAAGAATAAAATGCTCCTCTGTAATGAAAAAAGGCATGACGCCTGACAAACAGGATTATGGAGATCCCCTCTGGAAAACCAAGCAAGCACGGCAAGTCAATACCTAATTATCAGCATTATTTCACCTGGCACCTTTGCCCAGGCAGGGTAGAGATGCAGTAAAAGCAGACACGGGCATTTCTTGCCCTCTCCTCCAGGCCATGCGGTGCATCGGCACCAGGGATGCCCACAGCA
>NW_009202530.1:0-2086 GCF_000690835.1 Fulmarus glacialis | reverse complement strand
GCCACCCAGCTGCCCACGAAGATGCCCAGCCACACCACCAGCAGGTATTTCACCTTGATGCCCGGGAGGCGACTCTGGAAGGAAAAGAAAACGCTGGTGAAGCCCGGGGCTCTGCACGGGTCGGCAGTGGCTGGGCACAAGGACAACTTCTATACAAACCAACCTGAGCACTGGTGAAACCTTCAGCCTTTTTTAGATATATTCACCAGTCTATTATGCAACTCCTGCTGCAAGTAGGTCACTTAAAATTTCCCTAAAAGCAGGGAGATTACAGCGCTGGGCTGTGAGGAGCTGGCTGCCAGGCATCCCCGTGCCCGGGAGCCGGGAGCCGCAGCCACGTACGCCCGCTCTCCTGCCAGAGCCCACTGCCCTCCGCAACCGCGGGGTTCAGCGTCAGGGCTGCGAGAGGCTCTGCTCCTGCCCGGGGGGACCCTTCTCAGCAGAACCCCCCTTGCAAAGCCCCACGGGCACGGGAGGCTGCTGCTGCCAGCTCCCATGGGGGAGCAGGCAAGTAACGAACCTGGAAGTGCATGGATAATACTCCGTGCAAACGTGCAGCACGGTTTTCTTTTCCTGGCTTCAGTTTTTCCCCTCTGCCCCTGTAACAGCAGCGCTGCTGCCATCTGGCCTCCCCACAATATAGGTTGTTTACCTGACCTGTGTAACACAGCGCAGATCCCCGGCAGTTCCTAAGGGCAGGGAATTAATCCTTGCGTCAAACACCCCATTCCCTCTAGTTTCTATAGATAATTCCTGCTTCACGCCAGGCCAAGAGAGCCCTTGGCCGGTGGCCACCTCCAAACCCTCCCCTTTCCTTGCGCCGCATCAGCTGGTGAGACCACAACCTGCTGCTGGGATAGGGCTGGATCCGAGGGGATGCGGCACCGTTACAACCTGCCAGGGATCCTTGCTTGGGTCTTGTAGCCCAAAACCGCTCCCACCTCCAAAACGCCTCCTCCCTGGCCCCTTGCCGAGCGCTGTAAGGACTCTGCCCCGCAGCAGGCGGTGGAGCCCCGGCTGCAGCCAGCGGCTCGGCTCGCCCTGGCCCCAACGAACAGGCTTCACAGGAATCAGCAGGCGAGGGTGAAAGCAGGCAGGTCTGCCTCGAGATCGCGACATCTTGCATGTTAATTGGAAATGCCAAAGTGTGAAGCAGGCCACGATGCCCGGTTTGCCTGTCGAGCAATGGCACCGCTAATTAACGCCTGTTAAAGAGAACCCAACCATAGCGAGGACTTGGCAAAGACAAAGGGTGGATGGCTGCTCCTGTGAAAACCAGCTCAAGTCCCTGAAGTCAGACATACACCACTGCAACCCGTGAGATCCTCCCCAGCACAGCAGCCCCCCGACAACTGCCCAGTGGTGGGTATGTGACCCATCAGGCCCCCTGCCCTCAGCAAAGTGGCCCTTTCCATGGACTTCCCACTAGAGAGATGTCTTGGGGTGGCAAAGCCCTGGAATGGCCAAAATGTCCCTTTTTGCTTACTCAGAACTAGAATCCGTCCTGCTCCCAGGGTAGAAGGGGGATCAGGACTGTGACCTGAGCACGGCACAGGGAGCGCTGCCTTCATCATCCCCTAAATGGTGGAAAGAAATGTGGAGGTGGGGGATGCATTGCAACGAGAGGTTGCACTGGTAATATTTTAGATTCATAGCTGGTGCGAAGGTTTTCTCAAGGCACAGGGACTTCCCTGCCCGCTGCCTTCCCTGCCCGCTGCCTTGGCTGGCAGCCTGCACCAAAGGATGTTACCCTTTGTTTGTGTTAGTTTTAGGGTGATCTGGGGGACCTGGAAGTGACTTTGGGCTGGAGCTGACTTCAAAGGCAAAATGGACGCAGCATCACAAAATTCTGCTCCATCCCCACTGCTCTCCTGCAGCGCCCTGGGAACACGGGAGTTGTTTCACGGTGGGTCCCGGCGGTGGGGACCATGCCAGGGCTGGCGTGCTCCCAGGGGCAGCTTGGCGTGGCTGTCACCCCCCCAATCCCACGGGGTATCTGCGCAGGTGATTCCGGCGCAAGGGCTACCCCCAGCTCCCACCCACCCTCACTCTGCACCCAGCTTCGCCCTCCCTGCCAGGCCCAGTC
>NW_009202529.1:7158-20863 GCF_000690835.1 Fulmarus glacialis | reverse complement strand
CCTTAATGATTCTATGATTCTCTGATTTAACACAATATAAAAATCAATTTTTAATCTGTAGCCTCCAAAAAAAAGAAGAGTTTTAATAAAAAAACCTGTTTATAAAAAATTGAGCAACAGCAAAACTCTTCCACTGTAAATGGTAAAGAAGCATGCCAAGGCAAACAGCATGCATCTGGAACTCAGCTTTCTAGTACAGGGTCTTTATCACGGACTGACATCCACACTCGATCCCTTCAGACCATGTAGCAATCATCAGTTATTTTGTGTTTGTTAGTCTCAAACTCCTTCAATTCAACAGTTTTTTTTTTTCCTGTGTAATTTCCAGTTATACAAAAAAAAGTTACACGGGACTCAAGTACATCAAATATGCAGCTGGCAGAGAGTCCAAGTACAATTTAGAGCTTGGCTTCTTTTTAGTTTTTCTTTTCCTTTCTTTTTTTTAAATGTAAAGCTTAACATGATATTCTAAACAATTCTCAAAGCTCCACTGCAAAGTAATGAAACTAATCAGCTGCTCAGTTACATTTCCTGTAAGCATACTTCATCTGTAAGAACGCAAACAAGAAATTTTAACATTCTAACATACTATACAATGAAATGCTGCAGTTAACTGTCCTGGGGGACACAATTGTCTTTCAAAAAAATGCAATTACTGCAATACTTCCAGTTCATTGATACAGGCAAGTTTCATTTCACACAAAAACATCCTTAATATGCTCCTGAAGTACAAGTCTTCTCTATAAGGATATGCAAGAACATGCTAAAATTTAATATCTACTCTGGGAATCTGAAGAGTGCATTATTAGTCATCTGTTTCTTCCTCCTATGTTACACCAGGCTATTTTTAGTGTTCTTTTAAGCAAAAAAACCCACAATTGTTTGAAATTTACAAATAGCCACTTGTAAAGAAACAATACCATATACATTTTCCCTTCATTAACTTTCTTTAAAATGTTTTTCATATACAATGAATTCATAATTTGTATTCGAATAGCAATCTCAGAGTATCTGTCATAAGCACAGTCAGTCCCTCTTAAGTAAAGTAAATTGTTCGTTCTACAATGAACACCTAATTCTTTTTTAAAATTATCACCAATACCTACCATAGGTAAGCGTGTAAGTAGCTTTCCCAGTTGTATCCAATGCTGTCAGACAAGGGGCTTTCGGCTGGGTAGTTCCCCAGCGCTGCAGGGCCGCCAGCAGAGAAGGTGGCCAGTTGGTTACCACGCCTAAGGGTTCACCTTTAAGTACATTCATTTGATTTCCTTCAGGCTTTGGTTGATTTGGGTCAGGCTGTTGCACTAAAACCAGAGCACAGTAAAATAGCAAATGTCAGTCCTCACAAAATGTGCAAGTTACGCTTAATAGACTATTCTACGAACCGTTCTCACCTTCCTCTTCCTCACAGCTATCATTACTTCTCTTCTGCTTTATGATGATGCTATGCTAATCATCTGTTGGCTTCACAAAAAATAATTACCACCACTTTGGAGTTCTGTTTCCACATTATTCAAAGGACCTGGCCACAGGAACAGAATTTGAATCCCTAGTTCACTCTTTTTCTCTACTTTGGAAAGATGATTTTTTCTGCTGTTTGTTCTGCACATGTATTTAAATGAAAGCCAACGCCAAGTCAAGAAGCATTATCAGAAAGAATGGCTTCAGCGACAATTGGACATTTATTTTTGCTGCACCAAATTCTCAACAGGTGATGAAGAATGACACTATGCTTCTGTAACAATATATATATATAAAAAAAAAGCCAGATGAAACGCTCCCGGTATGGATTATCTACAACTAAAACTGTACCGCTCAGAGAATATTTTGTTTGATTTCTGGATCATTTCTCTCAACTGTGGAACACTGCAGGGTTTGTATGCCATTTGTTCTCTGAGTATCCTGCTGTTAAAATCCTGCCCCAAGCTGCTCAAGAAGGTGAAGTATCTTGTTCTTAGTTAGCAAAACAAAGTCATAGTTGGATTTAGCTAATACTCAATCTCTGCAATAACTAAAATTAACAGTTCAAAGTGATGCTCTGTCCTCTCCACAATGACATACATGCACTTCTGCGAAGGTTTGCCTGAAAAATCTTCAGTGAAATTCTAGAACCGCAATCACTTCATATCTTGAAGTATCAAACAAATAGTACAGGGAGTCTAGTAGCAGCTGCTCAAAAATGTCACAGAGAACAAAATTTTCATTTAATCTTTAAGACTAAGAGAACAGAACAAAAATCATTCTCCAAAATTAGCTGATGCAGCTGGTTTTAAAGGCAGCTACCTTTGCTAGCAACTTCTGCATTTGTTAGAGATGCTTTTCTTTCTGCCTGGACGCACGCATACAGAGAAGAAAATAGTGGTTTTTAGCTGAGCAATATCTGCAGAGCATGTACAAGCACTATCCTTTCATGTAGTGCACAGATAAGACATATTGCACAGTGCACTCAATGCATTTAATTCCTCTGAACCTCCAAAATAATGAAAGTTTCTGGATTTCAAGGAGAGGATATTAACATGCATGCAAACAATATTATCATAATAAATTCCAGTTACTAGCAAGTAACTTTTTTCATCTAACTATATTTGGGCACTAACCAGCTACAAAGCAGCTGTTCAGAGCAGGATGTGGGGGTGCTTGTAGACAAGCAGCTGAATGTGAGTGGCCAGAGAGGCCATGGAAACTCCATGTCTGGAGATGCTCAGAAATGGACTGGACATGGCCCTGAGCAGCCTGATCTAGTCAGACCTGCTTTGAACAGGAGGTTGGTCAGAGGCTTCCAGAGGTCCACTGCTCCATCAGTTACACTTAGGCTATGCCCTGACTTACTCCAAAGACTCCCCTCTATAAATTAGCTGATTACCACAGGGAAGAGTTTAGAATCTCTGAGGCAAAAAGTGATGGTGGGACCATCAAACATGACAATTTCTGGATGCACCAATGAAGTTCTTGACAAAGATATAAATAGAATTCCTCCAAATATCTGTAAATCACTGTCTTTAGTATTCACTAACTCATCACACTGGTCCAAATTGAGCTGAATCTGAAGAGTTTCCAAAGCGAGGGAGGAGGGCAGAGAACAAGTACACTGAGTAGGAGGGTTGAGTTGAAGATTATGTTTCACTTGTGACAGCATATGACCTTTCTCTCTCCAATGAAACAACTCCACCATGATTTGTTTTCTATTGGGAAGAGAAAAAGAAAACACTTGCTAAGATGTATCAGTTCTGTTGTGAACCGCTTACACAGAGTGAAAAATGTATTTGAAAGAAAATTGACCTTCTAGCAGTTCTTCAAAATCATCAACAAAAAACTCTTTCAAAGGTGGACGCTTTGGTCTTTTCAAGGTATTTAGAAGCTGCTGGATTTTAGAGGACACTCTGCTATTCACTGGTACACCTGCCAAACAGAAAAGATTTATTACTTACCATATATTAATAAACGTACACTAAACCACATGCTGCCACACTGCTGACAACATCACTCTAAGCTCAGCACAGCTTTCAGGTGGAAGGGTCATTCAGGATGAGCAGCTTGTTTGGAAAAAACCAGCTTTAATCAGTAACAGTTTCAACCATGGATTTATTTGTTTTAAAACAATGCTGTTCCCTAGCTACCTGGCTGATGCATATACCTTATCACACTTTAATTTAGCTTTTCAAACTGCTGACTTCATGAGATTCCAATACAAACCTGAAGAATGTTCTTTTCTTCAAGAGTCTAGGTATTTGCTACATCTTAACATTTATTCAGTCCCGAAAGTCTGAGAACGCTTGGAAAAAATAAGTGACTCTCTCAATATTTTACAGAGTTAGCAAAAAAAAAAAAAAAAAAAAAAAAAAAAAATCACAACACAAAGCCACGTGGAATGCTGATTTTCATTTGTATATGTGATATATTTATTTTAAATTAAATATAAATGTGTATGGTTATTTATATTTATTGAAATTTAAACCTCTGAGGCAATATAAATTTAAAATGTGAGACTAAAGGGCTTACATTGCCTTTTACTATAGAAATATACAGAAATGGGGACATGGCTCGCACCAGCAGAACACAGGAAATGCAGTACAGTTTCCTCTCCTGTGGCTGACTGACCGATACACCACACTACTGCAAAACTTTGGAGAGGGCAGGCACATAGTACCTGATGGGTGTCAAGCTCTGTTATGCATTTGCTTATTCAGAAAAAGGGACATAGGAAGGAGGTTTATAATACAATTACCATCTGCAGTTTCCAAAATGCTGCTGTTGTAGCCTCTGGGAACTCCTCGTACTGATGCTACCTGTGGACGCTCATGATGTAAATGTTCCACCAGGCCAGTGGTTACATCTGGAGGTGCAGAGTGGTTATCTGTAGAAATGGAAGACAGATGTGGGAGCTCATCAGTCATCTTAAGAATCAATATATCCAAAGTCGCTTCGTACAGCATTCTTGGTTTTTCTCATGTGTTTTTAACAAAACTCTGATTTCTCTAATCAAACTGTAACCAAAATCTTCTAGATACAGGGGGAATCCTGAAAGGAACTGCTGTGTCTCTCCAGGGTGGAGACAAGTTATTCCAACTTTCAAAGGGATCCCAACAAATTCTGACAAATAAAGAGAGTGGTGGGTCACTCCATCACTTCAAGGTGAAAGCAAGGAGATTCATTACGAGTGAACAGCACAAGTCTACAAAGAAAGCCTGTCTCATATCTCTCAGAAGAAATACAGGCACCCAAAGTCTCACCACAAAACTGGAATGACTAGTCTAAGTCCCATAGGAAGAGAAAGGGACAAAAGTATAAGGTTTATAAGAAGGGAACTCTTGCCCTAGGATAACATGAAGTATTTATCTACATTCTGCAGGCTGTAAGAGGAAGACTTTTGCTGAGAAACACAGATTAAGATTTAAGATGGCAAAAAGAGTGCATTTAGGTCTGAACACATCTTGAAGATGGACACGGAGAGATGAGACACTCCCTCAGAGGAAAGTAACTGCTGACTTAAAAAATTGTCACCTGCAGTTTGTGAGACCAGTCATGTTTTTTTTTTAGCAGCTTTTCTTATCACCTGTTTTTAACAGTCTCACAATGATACTGTAGGTAAAAGCTTCCTGTTTATGTTGTGGTACAGACACAGTATACTCTTCACTGCGGCATCTATCAATGAGAACAGCTGGAATGCCTGTAACACTCAAAAAACCCTGTGGTGTAGATGTCAACATTACACACACACACTGCTTACAACAGATAAATTTAGCACAGGGTTTTCTGAGGCTTGAGGTGGTCATTTGTGGCTGGACACGATACACTGTTTCATTTTAATGGTGTTACATAGGGAAAGCAGGGCATTTCTCAAATCCTCACATACTCACAGGGGCTTGAGAACCACCTTGTAACAACCTTGAGGCAAAAGCCTGCTTTGCTTGGAGCTGCACCACGTTTCTGTGCTGCAGAACAATGCTTAGGGAATACTGTCATTCCAAAATTGTGACCTAGATTATGGAACAGTTTTGAATGGAATCACATGTTAGCAAATGGCAGTATCCGGGCAAAGTGTTCAAACAAGGAAAAACAAGAATTGGAGGCCTGAAATATTCAGAATCCTAATGAGTAAAAATAGGAGTGCAACAGGAAAGAGCTGCCACACTGCACTGGAGGAACTGCTTGGGGAACAGCTCTGCAGTGATACCCCTTGAAGGACCTCAGCATGCCACAAATCCTGCAGGAAGAACTCAAAGCATAGGGAGATCTAGGCAGTGCTGTGAAATACATCTATTACCTCACCCATTCTGAGGAAGCGATTAGCACTAAGATAACAAGTGCTCATAGCTCTGTTCACAGATTTCCAGAGCTGACATACAAGCCACCAGTACATCTCTAAGCGGTTTTAGAGGGATCACCAGAAGAAAAGATTAAATCCATTCCCACACTTTCCAGTGGTCCTCACTGCAATGCCAATTCTTGTATTGCAGAGGCCTGTCTTGCTGGGTACTACGCAAGGACCACAAATTCCTTTCATGTGGGTAAGAAGGACAAAGTATCACTTAATGTCTCTGACAAATACCCGAGTTAGAAACAGTAAAAAGAAAAGGTAACAACTATGTGTAAAACTGATCCATATAACCACTTTACAGGGCATATAGAAAGCCCATGTATTCAGAGTAAACTGAAACGCTTTTGTTGTGTTCTATATACTTTCTGAGTTGCTTTTTTGTTGTTTTTTTTCCTTTGCTTTACCGAAGTCCCAAAACACGGACTTCAGGCAGCAAACAAATTAATCACAGAAAAGGACACAGAGTCAAAAGTACCTGGTTCCCATACTGCAGTATTAGCCCACAAGTCCATACTTCTCAACTTACAGACCCTGCAGTGATTATCAATGTCTAAAGCTTCCACTCCTTGAATACACCAGCAAGAACTACAATTAGGGATGTATCTGCAGTGTGGCTTTATCAGCGGAAGGTCCCAAAATGCCATTCCTACAGATGAAGTTGTCACCACTAAACACTAAGGTGACTCAAAATGTACACTTGAAGTGATGTACACATAGGTACAAATATAACAATCAAGAGAGGACAAGAGAGACTGACACACACTATGAGACTTGATGCACATATGGGTCAGAAGCCATTCACAAAATACAGAAGTTGAAATGCTGAACGGATGATGTGACTTCAGGAATAAAGTTAATTGGATTTAGACTGAAGTACCTTTCCCTTATTGATTAGAAGACAGAGATAAATGCAAAAGAGACCAGTGGCCCAAGAAAGAGCATATGGGATACGATACAAAAAATTAAAAGCTAGGCATTGGACAGAAAGTAGTCTCTAAGGAGGAATCTCAGGGTGGAGACTTAAACACTTTAGAAAAGTCCCTACCTAGCAGGAAGTTGGGTTAGACCTAGAGATGGCTGTGTATGATTGTTTTGCCTCTAGGAAATCACTCAACCAAAACAGACATATAAAAGAAGTTTATTAAATTGTATTGGAATAATAAAACAAAAAAGAGCGCACCAACCCAGCCAGAACACAAAATAGGATCCACAAGACACTACTTCATTCTCACATTTCCTCTTCAATAAACTCTTTGAAACTGTTTCTAACACACTTCACACTCACAACTCCTTTAAAACTGCTTACAGAGCCACAGCAGTTCAAAACACCTACTCTTATAACCCTGCTTCACCTTAAGAAAAAGAATTGTACTTTTAAGTCTTTCAATAAATAGATAGTGCGTCAAATACCATGATATTTTCCCAGTTACTCTACAAGAGCTAAATTGGGAAATACTCCACAGTTGTGATGGTGACCTTGAAAAAAACCTAGACATACTGCTAGCCTTATTCATTTTAAAGAAAATACTACACTAAAAGAAAAAAGCCCCCGAAACAACATATAGATGTTGTCCTTGCTTTTATAGGTGAAAGACAAACAGCTTAAAAATAATACATATTCCTATCTGACTTTATTAAATACTGCAACCTTGCACTTCCAACACTGCAGTCTATTGCTTGGGAATTTAGTATGATCTCATCATTAAAAATGCAAGCTGGAGAAGATGAGCTGCAAGGGAACAATCTGCTAAATTTAAATTCTCCAACATATCAAAATTGTGAATAGTTATTCAGTACATTGTCAAAATACAGAATATTTTAGTAAGGCATAGTATTTAAAATATGTAAGATGCCTTTTATATTGCTGATGTCAGCATATTAACTGAGAAAATAAATAAACTCTTCTTTTATGCTCTAGGACAAATCAAAGGGGTCCTTTGTGAAAGTATACTAGTATTTATCAATAACCAAAAAAGTTTGCAATGTAAGAACTGCGTAAGTCTTCATATTCTTGTGAGCAAGGAAGACTATAGACAAACTTGTTGATTAATTATTTTAATTATTAATTATTTTATGAAAAATGTTACAACTGAATTGTTACTGGACATGCATGTATGTTACCAAGCTAGAAATGAAAATTGATGGAATATGGCATGCATTTCAGAAATGAGGAAGATTATTCATATGCAAAAGGACATTTAATTTTCTGTCAAAGTAGATCATCACCTTTAGCAGCTCAGCTCTTAATGATCCCTGAGCTTCCTTCCTGATAGATACTGTAACTGCATATTTATTTCCCATTAATGAAATTTCAAACTACTCCACTGCATGCAGTCCAACATTTAGCTACTTAAATGCTGGAATTTGAACTGTTAAAAAGGCCTTGATTTTGCATACAATTTTGATGATTAAATAGTCCTGATGGATAGGTGTCAAGAAGCTAGTTGTGAAATTCAATATGTATTTATATGGCCTGAGATATTAGACATAATAGGATGCTGTGTTACATTTTGCATATCTTGCAAGTTTTTACAGCTATATTAAGAATTTCATCAACCACACTTAAAATTACGGCTAACCTTCCAAGTTTATTTGTTAATTTTAAGGAGTTAAACATGATTCCTATAAATCCATAATGTGAAATCCAGAATGTCCTTAAAGAAAGACGTAGACATATTCCATCTTACTTACATCCACTAAGTAAAAAAAAAAAAAAAAAAAAAAAATTGCAAATTTCTTATTATAAATAAGCTTGGAAATGGGAAGATGAAAATTCTTTAAAGGCAGTAAGATGGGTATGTTTTATACAAACAGGAAAAATTTCACTAGCAATAAAGCCACAAAAGTTAACCCAAGAGGCAAATCTTTCTAACTATGTTTATGGATGGAGTACTGATGAAGTGCAGAAAAATGAACAAAGCCAAATGCTGCCCATAACTTTTTAAGTCCAGAACAAAACCCAACATCTCAGCATGCAGGAGCTTTCTAAGGCAACAGCACTAAGCAGGCTTGCGGAAAAACGCTTTGCCTTGTAAAAGCTTAGATATCAGAATTCCTCTCCGTACTTAGCTACCAAAATAAAGAGATCCCCATACAAACAGAAGAGGGAGAAAAAGCACGTAGGAAAGACACAGATAACCCTTCCCAGACTCTCTGACATCTAAAGAGCCTTCCAGAACACTGGAAACTACTACCTCTTTCCATCTCAGCTCCACTTGCAGAAAACTGCCTGCACTGTGAAAACTGGGATGTCATTCATGGCAAAATGAGTCAATCCCTGTTTCTGTCAGCACCTAAGCCACACAGAAGATCCAGAGCATCCTCTTTTGGAGAGCCTCTAGCTTGTTCATACTCCTTTCCCTGGTTCATAATGTGCTTTAGGAATCTGAAGAAGTAAAACTCCCGGTCACAAGCATTGGTTACATTTTGAAGCCCATAGCTACTATAAACTAAGGCTAATGCCCCAAACTTAGTATAAGGCAGAAGGAACTCAGAGGGCAAACAAGCAAAGAATGGAGAATCAACCCTCTCATGAATAGTTGCCTCACGCCTAAGAGAACTGTGAACTGTTTGTATCATCTAAACAGAGAAGTCTGAAGGATATATGATTGGGCTTTCAACAAAATTTGAACCTAACAGCTAGACCAGCTAAATGAACGGGTATTTGCGAAATATATTTGTGCCTTAAATTATCATGTTAATTGACATCTCTAAGTATACAGAAGCCTGTATGCTCAGTTTAAATCTAAAGCATTTGAATGTGTTTTCCTCATCTGACCTAACCTATTCTCTGTAACGAATTAGAAAAAACTGTCTGTATAGCATTTGTAGGCATACAGTCACAGATAAACAAAAAGTCAGGTAAGTAGAGCACTAAAACTGCCAAAATCTGAAACGTCCAGGAACAATATACGTGATGCCTATTGCATATTACCAGAAGCACAAGAACTTCATGCTGTAGCCCATAGGTAAAATACAAACATCATTCTTCATTTCACTTTTCTAAATTACTTTGGGGAAAAAAATTATTTGAAATACAAAGTTATCGTTTCTCCTCTAGGTCCTTTCCCATTGTTTAACATTAGTGTGGACCTGTTGCACGCACATAAATCCACTATCAATCTTTACTACAGCATACAAAACATTGTAAAAATTATATCCACGGTGGAAGAGACGGCCTTTCTCCCTCCCTACCAAATCCTCCCAAAGCACAATGCTAGTGCTCTGCATTTTAGGACAAAAAAAATAACCTGAAGTTCTGGACCTTCAGCATCACAGAGATTGAGACAAAACTCACATTTACATTTTGGCTTACCAGTACTTCTACATTTTCACTCTAGTTTCACAATGAAAGACTATTAATGACCTAAATTTTAATTAAAGGGAAAAAATCACATTTCAGCTTGAAATCTAGTTTTGTCAGTACCTCTGATTTCATAACTTTCCAAAAGATTCTGGATGTTTTTCTAGTCTTTTGGGTGTTTACCAATTGAGTCACCTTTGAAATCCATAACCTGATACTGTCTAGGTATAAATACATGCAGATTGGAAAGCATGCACCAAAAATATGATCCCTTTGAAATTCTGCTTTTGAATACAGTAAAATTGAACTTAGTTTCTTGATAAATCAAGCATTTTACCAAGAAGAATGCATGTTCAGATCTCATGAACAACTGGTTTGGTTTAAATTAAATACATATATATCATACATACCTGGTCTGTGGATTGTACGTTTTAAGGCCATTTATAGATATCTTCTGGCAAAGACTTTTGTCTTTAGCCCTGCTTTGGGATTTTTAATTTGATTTTATTCCAACCACACAGGCAGTTCTTTACTGACCTAGCTGGGTGTGTGCCATGAGATCTGCAAGCACAGTGGCAGCAGCGGTGGCAGTAGCAGTATTGGAAGCAGCAGCAGGTTTCCCTCCTGGATGAGATGAGGTGGAAGATGCAGAGGATGAGGTGGAGGAGCCCTGAATAACCCGGTTAAGCCAGGGCTCTACGTTGGAATGGCTCTGGAACGGAGTGGAGGTGATCCGCCCTTGCCGACGTAACGAGCCCTCATCTTCTGATGCTGACGATGTGTCTGTGATTAAAATAACGATGACAGGCATGTAATGTGGGAATGACCCAACAGACGGGAACATGAAGTTTTTCCATGTTCTTCACGCAGCATTCTCATGTGCTACACATGAGATGCATGTATTAAGCAAATGGTATATTCACATGCACAAAATCTGATCATTGCCATTTAACTTCTACACATTATAGCTAGAACACACTTGAAGCAAAGTTTCATTTACCTCCTGTATTTGGAATGACGTTAAGACTCAAAAAAGTCTTCTACCTAAGGGACCCACTACATTCACTAACCATTCTCAGTGAGCATACCATACCTATTCCACTGAAAGAATATTTCTGTTCTGAACAAGTAAATTTGATCTCATCTCACCTAAATAAATTCCATTACATTTTTAATTGGGTATTTTCTTTTCTTTTTGTGGGGGGGAAATTCTTCACTTTTCGATTCTTTTGACAAATTTTTTGAGAACTAATTACTAAAAAAAGCACAGTGCTATGAAGTTCAATGGAAGAGTGATTTCATTTATCTAAGAATAATTAAAAGGCATTTAAAAGCATGTATTTTAACCACATAAACTGATATTAATGAGCACTACACAGAAATGCTTAGTAAAGCATCTTTTCATTCTGGATGTATATTTGTTGCTGTTAGAAGTCTGATAAAGGGCTCCTATTTTAATTACCATTCAGTTATTTACAACTTTCCAGAAGTTTCCCTTTGGCACTCAATCTTTCCACATTTATTATCCACTCAGTAACAAATAAAAAGGTCTTTCTAAATATCAAGAAAATACATCTCTGTTGATTTGGAGTGAAAAATAGAAACTTTTGTTACAGAAAAAGATTCTTGCCTTCCTAAAGAGACTGCTGTATTTTAAGAACTTGATCCTCTGTATGCCCCCCTACCTCTCCCCCGGGTAATTAAAGGAAAGCTCCTAAAACAATGCGTTGCCCATACACTGATAAAGTTCACATCAATTCAGTTTGTGAAGAGCAGTTTTAAGTCACACGTAACGGTCAGACGAATTAAGAAGTCAGCAGGAGCTGAAAAACAGCTTCTGAAAAAGTTAGGGTGTCCATTACTATACTCTGGAGTCCTTTCCTGACATAGAAATCCTGGGTGATAGTGGGGTGGGTTACCTCAGAAATTCTGCAATCTTAATTTTGGCTTTTTTTTTTTTTAATCCTCTGAACATGTTAACTGTTTAGCTATATACAATTTCATATAAATTTTGTTGAAGCCACATTAAAAATCTTTTCCTCATCTTTGGCAACAAATTTCAGTTACCAGGTGTTTAATTTTCTGCTTTTCAAGAATATGTGCCTTTCCAATAGCTTCAGAATAATGGCTCTTAAACAGTCTAAAACCACCAAACCCAGAAATCGTTTCATAAGAAGCCTGTTTAACTCAATGGCATTCTCAAAGTTAAAATCGCAGATCTCATTACTTGACCATCCCTAGTCAAACATGCCAATTTTGAATGAAAATACACAAACAATTGATCTTTGAGAAGATACAGCTGTGGTGGTTCACCAAGGGTCTGTGCCTTGTATGGTATTTCTGGTCTACTGCCACGGTTTGTAAGTTTTGGCTGCTGACTCCATCTGTTCCTGGAGAGGAGCCAAACCTGTCCCATAGTGCTTGCAACCTTCCCTTTCTTTTAGGCAGAAAGTAAAAATAAACAATTCCAGGAATATGGAACAAGATAGGATTACAGCCAGGTTTCGAAGAAAAAAACCGACCCACATTTGCAATCTACTATCACTTCAGAGTAAGAAATAAAACCACAGAAAAAACAGGTTTCTCAAAGAATACGTACTCTGATAGTATCTCCTTATCCAGATACAAGTTCAATGAAGTCTCTCTAAAATTTCTAAGCTTTCAGATGTCTTACATAGGTGGAGGGGGAAAAAACCCCACTTTAAATGTAAAATATTAACTGTTTATAAAAACGAAGGATCCATTGTAAAAACATTCTAGTATCAAAATATAATTACAACAGAAAAGTAGCAAGGTAACATCAGTAACTAGCTCTGTGGCAGTCCCAAGAGTTAATTAGTGGTTCTCAGTGTGCTGTGAGCAGAATGCTATGTACTTGGCTTGCAGCTCTTCCTGGCTGGGAGCTGACCCAAGATAGCCAGAGAAACCACCACCCTTTGGACCAAACTTGCACCAAGACTACAGCTCAAGTTCTCATCACGTAAAATCCATACGGGAAGGATGAGAGAGTCAATGGGACGAAAACAAAAGTACATTAAAATTTTTGGAAGGATGACTGAATAAAGCAGTTCCATTACTGCTGGCCAGGAGTTGCTTTTGAACTTAACATTGTGATTAGAATCCGATGCTTCCTTCCTGGTGACTGATGGTAACTGTTTGTAACAAAATTTCAGTTATTAAGAAAGCCTGGTTTTAATTGCTTTAATTTCTGCTAATACAAGGATTTTAAGGCTCTGGTTTAATGGCTCAAGAGACAACAAAACTAGATGCTTCAGCGCTACTCAGGTTCTTTGCAATCCTGCTGAGCTAGCTTTGCAAATAAAGGCAGGCCCATAAAAAGACAATTATCTTTGTGAATTGATATAGCTGAAGCAATTCCTCAGAATATTTTTGAACGGCCTTGTTCTCCTATGATACAGAATTCATCCAGTGGCCCATTCCTTATAAAGATAAAGGTATCTCCTAACAAGTCACCTTCTCTTAGAAACAGCACGACAGATCCCAGAGACACTTAACTCTTCTTTCAGAATATGTTAATTCGGATGCTTCTGTATACTGCTGAAGCCCAGGCACACTATATTTGT
>NW_009202529.1:6401-7139 GCF_000690835.1 Fulmarus glacialis | reverse complement strand
CTGAAGCCCAGCACAACTATATTTGTCTTCTCTGCTAACCAGTTGGGCAGGCATGTTAGAAGACAACACTCTCCAGCAGCATAAACACAAAAACACTCACACAAACATGGGCAGATCCCACGGCCTCATCCTGCTCCCCTCTCCGGCTGAGCAGGATGGAGGTCATACATGCACACCCACGTACAACGTGGATCCCTCCAGCAGCTAGGCTCGGACACTCAGTCTGCCAAGTAGCTCTCCCTGGATCCCAGTCTCCCCAGTTGCTGGCACCTGGACGTATGAGCCAGAGCCCCACTCCATTTGTTTGGACTGACTCAGCCACTCCACGCACACAGAATATAGAGTCCCTCACCCAGGAGAGGTGTTAGAAAGGGAGTATAACAGGAGGAAAGGACAGACTGCAGGGTCAGGTGCAGGACATGGCCAGGCAAGTGTACCATATATAGATGACCAGCCCTTTTTATCCCCTTACCCCGCTATTTTGCCCATGCTTGTTCCTCCCCAAATCTACCCCTAATCCTACCCCTCCCCTAATCCTACCCCTAAATCTACCCCTTTCCCCATCTGTGGTTCCTCATCTAAAGATCCCATAACAAGTCTCATGCAGTCCCACGATACTTTTGCCCTGCATCCCATGTGTCCCATACCCCTCCGCAGCATCCCCCCTCAGTCCAGAAAGTGCTCTAGTGTTGACTAGTCTTGATGGGTTTCATGGCTGGACAGGAGGGGTGGGGGTGT
>NW_009202529.1:3538-6375 GCF_000690835.1 Fulmarus glacialis | reverse complement strand
AGTCCTTAACTTGGGTTCCTGCCTGCTATTGTTCCTCTTGCTCCTCTGGTCTTGTGCAGTTAGGTCTGTGACAGGCTGATGGCGCCTGGGACAGTCCTGGGAGTAGCTGGGGCAGGGTATTATTTGGGCTCCGCCACCTGCCACTCACTGTGCTCCTGCGAAGATGTGCATAACCTAACATTTTACCCACAGCATCTCAATTTTTTTTTTTTAATAGAGTCTCTCAACCGCCCCAAGACTTTGTTCCTTCAGAGCAGCATGCAGAGTCCTGACCTCAGGCAGAGTGGGTGCAGCAGCAACCCCAGGGACACTGCTTCAAATCTGTCCCAAAGGCATTCAAAAGACAATGACATTTTGGTTCTCTCAAAAAAACTGCAAGGAGATTAGTTTTAAATGCTAAGGGAGACAGAAAGCCTAGCTGTCCTCCGCTCTCAGCAGAGCTTCTGGATGCCAGCTATTTTTTGTACAGCAAATCTTAGGCAGAACAGAGGCATGTTCTTTTCTTCTCGTGATATACCTCATGCCAAGCACATAGTGATTTTTCACACTAGGGGAATGAGAGAAAAGACAGAGTGATGCTGCATGAAATGCACTGCTGCATGAGATGCAAACTGTTCTATCAGAGTTTATTTTGAAGAGTGAGAAGGAATAGTGCTTTGAAGAGCTATAAACAGAAACCTCAGGGCCTCTCTCACAAAGCCTCAGTATACAGATGGTCACTATACATTAATTTCCTCCAGGATTTCACTTTATGCAATTCACGACAACTTTCACATACAAAACCAACATGTAAGAAAGAAAACTCAAGAGCATGATAACCACCCTGCTGCAAGAGCTGCCCTCATGGACTTCTGAGTACACGAGTACTGGAAGAACAATCTAATAAAAATGCATGATACCTTAACATATCGTATAGGCAAAAACATAGCGGTGAAGAAAGACCATATATAAGACCACAGAAGAAGCTTATTATTTATAAACTAATGAAATAACCAGAGAACCTACAAAACCAATATACAGAAGTGTGTGACTAGCAAAGAAAAGTGGAATTTCCTTTAAATGGGAAGAATGGAAAGAAGAAATACAGCCCAGGAAGCAAGAGAGCAGCACAGCAGACCTGCTCTTTTACAGAAGGCAGATAAGAAATACAAATGATGGAGAAGGGCACTAGAGGTCAGTGTGCCTCTACTCCTGGGCCACATTAGAAAAGACAAGAGCACATCATTCAAAACTTAAGAGCTTAGGGAAATTCCTCCTCTTTGTACACAAGACACTGGCCCCAAAACACTTGGCTTGCTAGCACAATATGTTTTCTGGAGAAAGATTTTCTTAACCTCTAGAGAATTCATTGTGAGACAACAGGAAGATTACTTTTCTCCCCCCTAAAAAAAAAAAAAACAAAAAAACATTCTGACCTAAACAATCTGAACAATCTGAACAAATTATATCATTTTCTGAATGTTTTAAATTGCTCACAGTTGAGCACTGCTCACATTGCACACTAATGAGTGTTCTGCAAGGTAATGCAGCACCTTAATGCTCTGGCATTTTCTTCAACTCTTAAAAAAAGAATCTTATGCAACGTGAAATAAGGTACTTACAGCTCTGACATGCTTGCCAAGATTATCTCCTTCCAAGAGAGACATTACGTAAGAGAACATACTTAATGCATAAAGGGCAACTGCTCACTCTATTATTGCTTTCAAGTGTACCTTTAGCAGCTACAGTATCTCTAGATGAGACACCAAAAATCTTGAGGAAAGACATCAAAGAACAAATCCAACCAACACCTGATTATCAGGAAATACAGCCATGAATATAGAAGTAGTTTATTGCAACATACTTACAACTTAGCAGAACAAAGCATTTGCTTTTTATATTTTGCTATCACGTTCACCTGGCAAGATTTACATAAGTTAACTCAATAGATACCTGGAGGTGTGTACGTTTCTACTGAAGAGTGCACAAGAACAGACCGTCTTTTTGAAGGCATGGGCATTTTTCTCTCTTTGTATTTTGCAAGTGCTGCTTGTACTGCTTCAGAGTGGACATCTATATAGAAAACAAAAAAAACGTTAAGAGATTAAGCTTAATCATTATTTCCTTCTAAAAACATAGAAAGCATCGATGCCATCTTTTACAGCTCAAATCCAAAGACTGAATCGCACATGATGGCCCTTACGGCTTTAGTCCTGTTTAGCCCAATTGCTTAGCTTGCAGAAAGGAACAGGTTCTCAGTTTCAGAGGAAGCAGCACTTCTTGGAGAGCAGAAAGGACAAAGCTGAACTACAGTAACATGGTTTTCAATTCTGAAGCTGTGACAAATTATTGTGGTTTAACCTGGCAGGCAGCCAAACACCACACAGCCGCTCACTCCCTCCCCTCCCCTCTGCCCCACACACTGGGATGGGGGAGAGCATTGGGAAAAAAAAAAAAGTAAAATTCGTGGATTGAGATTAAGAGTTTAATAGAACAGAAAAGGAAGGGAAAATAATAATAATAATACTAGAATATGAGTGATGCACAATGCAATTGCTCACCACCCGTCGAGCAATGCCCAAACAGTGATCGCTACTTCCTGGACCATGCCTCTTATTTACATACTGAGCATGACATCATATGGTATGGAATACCCCAATGGCCAGTTGGGCTACCTGTCCTGGTTATGCTCCCTCCCAGCTTCTTGTGCACCTGGCCGAGCATGGGAAGCTGAGAAGTCCTTGACTAGCAGGGTACTCAGCAACAACTAAAAACTTCAGTGTGTTATCAACATTCTTCTCATCCTAAATCCAAAACACAGCACTAGGAAGAAATTTAACTCTATCCCAGCCGAAACC
>NW_009202529.1:0-535 GCF_000690835.1 Fulmarus glacialis | reverse complement strand
ATGCTTTCTCCAAATATTTTACTAGTTTTTCAGGATTCTGCACTTGTTCAGGGGTGAAGTTCCAAAACATTGGAGGTGACCACTGTCCTAGGTACTTGCCCATACTATCCCACACACCTTGCCACTCATAACTATCCAACCTTGGGTGAGATCCCTGGGTGGTGTCCTTAAATACTTGTTTAACCTTAAACAAGGCCTGAAACACATTCAGGAGACATAGCAATAGGAACATGCTAGTCTGAACATCCCAAGGATATCCAAAATCCTCAAGAGCTGTTGTAATCAGCCTGGAGGAGAAGGGGAAGGTGAAGGAAGGTGTCTGCCCTGTAAATTGGCTCTCTGAGGAGAAGAGGTAAAAAGTGTAATTACTAATAGTTTCCGAGAGATAGCTCCCGAAGCACAGGGATGATGGCAGTGCTGAGTACAATCTCCTGACTGATAATTTTATCTTACCATAAGCCAGTGTTACACAGAGTTGCAAAGCAATAACCTTAATCCATCTCCCGGAGATGATAAACCCCACATAAATACAGAT
>NW_009202528.1:5855-6107 GCF_000690835.1 Fulmarus glacialis | reverse complement strand
CCCAGTGACACAACTCTCCGTGGGGGTGTTTCCATACAGCACAGGGTAAGGGGGGAGGCGCGTCTCACCCCCTGGGAAGGGGTGGTCTCTTGGGGGGGGTATCCCCAGTAAGGGGAGCATTGGGGCAGGATGGTGCCCTGGGCGGGGGGGTGTGTGTCACTGTGTCTTGGGGTGACGCCCCCACCCCTGTCACACTGGGGGTGTCTGCTGGGCACCCGTAACTCTGCTTTCTCCTGTGCGTTTTGGCAGTCT
>NW_009202528.1:5480-5779 GCF_000690835.1 Fulmarus glacialis | reverse complement strand
GGAAGGAGCTGCAGAGCCGGGACCCCTGGCCAGGACTTGAGTCCGTCTGTCCCTCGCTTACGGTTGTTCCTTGTGCAGTGGAGGTGGGGGGGTTTCACCTTGAGCGGGGTCTCTCCTTGTCCACTGCGGTCTGTTCCCCAGTCTTGCTGCCTGTCTGACCTGTGCCAAAGGGACCTCTGTCTCCCTCTGCTCAGAGCCACGGCTGTGTTTGGGGAGGGCTGGCGGGGTGGTGGCGCAGGAACCAGCTCCCTGACAGGCAGCTTCCTTCTGCAGGAGAAAGATACATCCCTCTACCGCCC
>NW_009202528.1:5076-5337 GCF_000690835.1 Fulmarus glacialis | reverse complement strand
CCTCCATGACCTCTGTTCCCAAACCCCTCAAGTTCCTACGGCCACATTATGGCAAGCTGAAGGAGATCTATGAGAACATGGCTCCAGGAGAGAATAAGGTAAAGGCTCTTGGCCCCACCATTCCGCACGGCTGGGGGGATGGTGCTGGGGCAGATGATCACAGAGCCGTCCGGACCCCGTGGTCTAACATCAGCCTCTGTGACTTGCTCCGGTGTTTTATAACTTGCCAGGGCCGTGCCTTTGCCGCCCGTGACGGCTTGT
>NW_009202528.1:0-4951 GCF_000690835.1 Fulmarus glacialis | reverse complement strand
GGAGCGTGAGTGCCTGAAGTACCGGCTGGTGGGCTCCCAGGAGGAGTTGGCGTCTTGGGGGCATGAATACGTCAGGTAAGTCTGGGTGGGAGCAGGGCTTGGGGAACGACAAGGGCTCAAGGGGATTTCCCTAGCCCGCCTGGTAGGTGTCGCAACTTGCTGGGCTTGTGCTCAGCTGCCCTTGTCACCTCTGCACGCGTGTCACCTCATCCTCTCTCCACAGTCATTTGCTAGCTGCAGAGATCTTGCTGCTGTGGCCTCCGTAATCTCTGCTCTTAACCCTATTCCTCCTCTGGGTTTGTCCCCTATAAGCTCTCGCAGGAATGTGGAGCCCCCTTAAATAATGCACAGCCCCGGCTAACTGGTAGCAGCTGCTCCCCATCCTTGGGGCTGGGTGAAGCTGGTTTCTGTGGCAGTGGTGTCCCTTTGTCTCCACAGGCACCTGGCAGGGGAGGTGGCCAAGGAGTGGCAGGAGATCGATGAGGCTGACAAGGCTCAGAGGGACACGCTTCTCACCCTGGTCAAGGAGATTGTCCCCTACAACATGGCCCACAATGCAGAGCATGAGGCCTGTGACCTGCTCATGGAGATCGAGCAGATGGACATGCTGGAGAAATACATCGATGACAACGCCTACTCCAAAGTGTGCCTCTACCTGACCAGGTGAGGCACCTCAGCAGTCTCAGCCACTGGAGGAGGCCTGGTCCCTGGTGGGCTGAGGTTGCTTGACGTGGTCGTCACCCTCATGCCTGTCTCCTCCTCAAAGCTGCGTAAGCTATGTCCCAGAGCCCGAGAACTCGGCTCTCCTGCGCTGTGCCCTGGGCATCTTCCGCAAGTTCAGCCGCTACCCTGAAGCCTTGCGCCTGGCTCTGATGCTCAATGACGTGGAGCTGGTGGAGGACATCTTCACTTCCTGCAAAGATGTGTAAGCGGAGACTCGTTCCCCACCCTCTGGGGCCTTTGCCCATCGTGGTGGGGCATGGCTCCCCATCTGGGCAGAGTTGGGTTGGATCCTGCCACCACTGCAGATGTCTGGGGGTTTGGACTGAGACTCTTGTCCCTGAAATCAAGATGGGTAAGAGCAGGTCGTCTCTGGACTGCTCTTGTGTGCTTCTAGAGCAGGGCAGGCTGGCTCACCGTTTGGTGAGCATGTGTTTGTGCTGGGGCTGGCTGGGGTTTGGGCACTTGTGAAACCTCTTCCCTCTGCACAGAGTCGTCCAGAAGCAGATGGCCTTTATGCTGGGCCGCCACGGGGTCTTCCTGGAGCTGAACGAGGATGTGGAGGAGTATGAAGATCTGACCGAGATCATGTCCAACGTCCAGCTCAACAGCAACTTCCTGGCCTTGGCCAGAGAGGTGAGTGTCCCAGCTGGGAAAAGAGCCCTGGGCTGCCTCCAGCTGTGGTTGCCCTGGCTGCCAGGCTCTGTGGCAAGATCTGGGAGGAGATCCTTCATCCCTACGAGCTTGGCCAGGCACCTCCTGGAGAGGTTGCCCTTGTAGGGCAGCTGCCCTGGGGTGTGCTGGCCAGGAGGTAACCCCCTTCTCCCTTGTCTCTGCAGCTGGACATCATGGAGCCCAAAGTGCCGGATGATATTTACAAAACCCACCTGGAAAATAACCGTAAGGGCTCTTGTTGTGGCCTCTGTCCTTCCTCCTGTGGGCTGCAGGGCACCTCTGGGCTGGTAGGCAGATGGCCTGCCCATGGTCTCTGACCTGGCGTGGAGCAGACCCAGCTGCCTGCCATGGATTTGGGCTCCTCCTTCCTGCTGGTGGTGGGACAGGTCCTCATCCTGCCGTGGCGTGGGACAGCTGTGTGGTGGAGGGCTGGCAGGGCTTCTCTTGCTGCCTGGTTCACCCTGACATCGTTCCCCAGGGTTCGGGGGGAGTGGTTCCCAAGTGGACTCAGCCCGGATGAATTTGGCCTCCTCCTTTGTGAACGGCTTTGTGAATGCTGCATTCGGACAGGACAAGCTGCTGACAGACGATGGCAATAAATGGTTGTACAAGAACAAGGACCATGGTGAGGGAGCCAGCTGGGCAGGGGCTGGAGGTGCCCCTAGGCTTGGGGTCGCTACCCTCTCCCTTTTGGGGGCCTGCTGTAAGGGGGGCCGCAGGGCACAGCAGCTGCTGGGCTGCTCCGTGTCCCTGGCCACCACCTGCCCCAGCCAGGGTGCATCAATTCAGGGCTGACGTGGGCTCTTCTCCCCTGGAACCACAGGGATGCTGAGTGCTGCAGCCTCGCTGGGCACGATACTGCTGTGGGACGTGGATGGGGGGCTCACGCAGATCGATAAGTACCTGTACTCCTCGGAGGATTACATCAAGGTCGGTGACACCGATCCCAGCACGGGCTCTATGGCTGCGTGGGGCAGCCCTGCTGCGGGCAGGGTGTGCGGCTCGCTCGGGGAATGGTTAACTTTGCTTTGGTCCGCTGTGCGGCTCAGCTCCTGCCCAGAGATGGGTCGGATGCCCTGTGTCCCAGGTTTTTGAGTGACCCACGGCAAGGTGGGGAGGTCCTGGGGACTGCCTGAGGCACCTTTGAGGTCCCCTTGTCACAGAGCTACGAGCTTTGGACTGCTAAGCTGGATCCAGAGTGACATTGCTCACTTGGTACCAACTTGCCCATCCCGGGGAGTGGGTGTAACGTGTGGGGTGACAGTCACTGGCTGGCAGGGAGCTTTGTGTGTTGGTGGCTGGTGCGTGACGGTACCTCTGCCTTGCAGTCGGGAGCCCTCCTGGCTTGTGGCATCGTCAACTCAGGGGTGAGGAACGAGTGTGACCCTGCCCTGGCCCTCCTGTCCGACTATGTCCTCCACAACAGCAACACCATGCGGATCGGAGCCATTTTTGGGTAAGGGCCTGGCCCCAGCCTCCCCGGGCTGCGCAGGGTGGTGCAGCCCCCCTCACGCTCTCCTGGATTCTCCGCAGGCTGGGGCTGGCATATGCAGGATCCAACCGCGAGGACGTCCTGACTTTGCTGCTACCTGTGATGGGAGACTCTAAGTCCAGCATGGAGGTAGGGAGCAAGGCAGGGTTCGCCTGGGGATCCTGCTTCCCCACCTGGTCCCCGACGGCTCCTGGGAATACAGGGGCTGTCCTGCACCCGGTTTGGGCTCTGGGAGCAGGGCTGCATGTCCCTGCCTGACGTTGTGGTGTGCCAGAAGAGCGCAACCCTGTTCGGGGGCCAGCTGTGGGCCAGCTCGCTGTGTACTGTCCCCGTGAGCAGCATGCCTCTTTCCTTCCTTCAATCCCTCCTTCACCAGGTGGCTGGTGTGACCGCCCTGGCCTGCGGGATGATATCGGTGGGCTCCTGCAACGGGGATGTCACCTCAACCATCCTCCAGACCATTATGGAGAAATCGGAGACGGAGCTGAAGGACACGTATGCCCGGTGGCTGCCGCTCGGCCTGGGCTTGAACCACTTGGGTAAGGCTGGGCAGTGCCAGCGCCTCATGGGTTGAGGGATGGGGTGGGAGCATGCCCCCGCTGCTGTGCTCTAACCACCGCGCCTTCCCCGGCAGGGAAGGGAGAGGCAATCGAGGCCATCTTGGCAGCGCTGGAGGTGGTGTCAGAGCCGTTCCGCAGCTTTGCCAACACACTGGTGGACATCTGTGCCTACGCAGGTGAGTTGGGCTGATAAGGTAGGAGAGGCAGGAGCAGGTCCCGGGTCCTCCTTCTGGTGATCCTGGCCCTCTGCTCTCCCCTCAGGCTCAGGGAACGTCCTGAAGGTGCAACAGCTCCTGCACATCTGCAGTGAGCACTTCGACTCCAAGGAGAAAGAGGAGGACAAGGACAAAAAGGACAAGAAAGAGAAGGAGAAGAAAGAGAGCTCAGCTGACATGGGGGCTCACCAGGTGGGGAAATGTGGGCTGGGACCTGCGTCTCAGGTGCAGAAGCCGGCTTTGGGGTGGTCCCTAAGCTGCTTGTGGGATCAGAGCTGGAGGAAAACAGCCCCCAGCAGCATCCCGTTCTCCCTGTCCCCCTGGGCTCAGGGAGGGTGCAGGGGCTGTGAGAACTGGGGTTTTAGGCTGGGTGCTCCCTGCCTGGCGCTCAGTGCCCGTGTCCCCACAGGGTGTAGCGGTGTTAGGGATTGCGCTTATTGCCATGGGTGAGGAGATCGGCGCCGAGATGGCCCTGCGCACATTTGGCCACCTGGTGAGTGACACTGGCGGGACAGCACAGAGCCGGGAAGGGATCCAGGAATAGAGACTGGGTCTTGCGTCACATCTCTGTAGACCTCGCTGCCTTTAAGCTGGGTCTAACACCCACCTCCCCTCCATGCAGCTGCGGTACGGGGAGCCCACCCTCCGCCGTGCCGTGCCCCTGGCCCTTGCACTTATCTCGGTCTCCAACCCTCGGCTCAACATCCTCGACACCCTCAGCAAGTTCTCCCACGATGCTGACCCCGAGGTCTCCTACAACTCCATCTTTGCCATGGGCATGGTGGGCAGCGGTAAGCCTGGGGGACAGCCTGGTTTGGGGCTCGTGTGGGGGGAAGGTGGGAGACCTGAGCCGTGTACCCTACTGTCTGCCTGTATCGCCTCTTCCCCAGGTACCAACAACGCCCGGCTGGCAGCGATGCTGCGGCAGCTCGCCCAGTACCACGCCAAGGACCCCAACAACCTCTTCATGGTGCGGTTGGCCCAGGTGATGATCCTGCGCTTACCGGAGGGGAAGGGGCAGGTTGGGGTCCCTGCCCTGGGTGTGGGAGGGCAGTGGTGTCCCCGGGGTGTCACTGTCTTGCCGGGCAGGGCTGGGGGTCCCAGGCGTTACCCCACCACGCTCTCATGTGCTTTCTCTGCCACACCAGGGCCTGACTCACTTGGGCAAGGGGACGCTCACCCTGTGCCCATACCACAGTGATCGCCAGCTCATGAGCCAGGTGGCCGTGGCCGGGCTGCTGACCGTCCTCGTGTCCTTCCTGGATGTGCGCAACAGTGAGTACTGTGGG